>NC_092159.1:18235060-18287560 GCF_045791955.1 Oncorhynchus clarkii lewisi
AACGATAACCTACAGTGTGTACAGTATAAGCAATGGTGACGTGTTCCATGTGTATCTAAACGTTATTTTTCCTTACCGTACAAGGCATTTCGCGTTATCTGGCCTCCCATGACTACAATTCCAGTCGGCAGCCCTTATATCCCGGCTCTCAATATTCACACACTTGCGGTATTGATGCACATTCCAACGCCGACAACATGATTGGAGGCTACATCCAGAACGGTCGATTCTTTCTCCCGATTGGAATATAAACACAGTGCACTCCAGCTTCCCTAAGCACCAAGCAGAGCGGTAGTGAAGGCGGCTCCCCCATTCACTGTGCGCCCTCAGCGCCTTGAGCCCCACTCACACACAGACATTTACATAAAAGGTGGAGTCACGACAAAGCGTTATTAACGCGCTCGCTGCCAGTTTCCAACCATCATAAAGGATATGAGTAACATGGACACTTGGACAATTTCATTGTAGGCTTTACAGGGGAATAGAATAGAATGGAACATTGCATTGCCTTCCAGAGAGGATGTGTCTTGCAAATCATTTTAAAGAACTGTCAATATAAAATAAAATGTGCATAGTATACAATGGAGAGTGTGGACATAGGCAGACTATGTGAGAGCTATAGGCTATGCTGGAGCGCTAGTTCTATGGGCTTATCTCTCACAGTGTCCTCCCGTCTCTCTCATGAGTAAGCGCACTATGTTTGGGTCCAGAGTGGGGCAGAGGAACCAAGCGGTCACATTCTTTACCCTCAGCACTCTGCCTTTCACCTCAAATGAGTCCCTTCTGCTTCCTGGTGTGCCTCGGTGCCCCTCTGCCCCTGGCAGACAGCCTGGGTTACCCCTCAAGAGTCACGCCTCTGACTTAAGCTGTCATCACGTATCCACGGTGACATCGGAGCCCCTCCGCCTCGGAGTAGTTTACATTAGCCTCAAGGATGTTCGCTGCTTAGATATCTCTTAAGGGTGATAATGGCTTTGTGAATGACTAGGAGTGACAGATGTAAGTGATATTGGCAAAAAAGGGTGAATGAAAAGGCTTATGGGCCGAGTGTTTCTATCGGGGGTTAAATTGGGGTGGGTGGTGGTGGATCTTGGGAAGGCAACCAACGTGAAGAATAGTTGAACCGCATATAGGCCCACTATCTTGACCTTCTGCGTTGTACAATGAATGGAAAATTCCCCTCCAATCACTCATTCCCGATTCACACGTGCCACCACTATTATTATCGACTGAAAAAAAGAAGGACTAGCGAACAAACCATATAGAGCCTATTAAATGACTACTGTATTCTAATTCCCAATTCTATGGAGCCAACACTGTTCAAAATAAAACATTTCGATCTATGCTGGAGAATTCTATTCATTTTACCCAGTGAGACATGGCATTGTTGTGTGTGGGTGGTGTCATTAAGGTTCCATTTGGAGTATTCAGAGGAGAGTGATGAAAACAACTGGTTAGCTAAGCCCTTCTTGTTTGAGTTGAAAACATTACCATTGAATAATACTGACAATAATATTGACCATTTCCCCCTTTAACGATTCCGGCTACATAACCATAACAAACACTCGAGGCTGGATGGTGGCTTCAATCTAAACTAAATCAGGGCCGCAAACCGAAGGTTCGTTTTTTGTAGATCAGGCGGCATACTCACACATGGTGTGCACATTTTGAATATAAACATACATGCATCGAGTCCATTTCAATTGGTGGGATGAATTGGAGAGGAGTTTTCAATGGCCTAGATGCTCCCACACGACCACTGGGCCTAAATAAGTAAGAATGGGTGTGTGTGTGAGTGAATGAGGAAAACTGCTGTTGTCTGACACGGCTTACTTTCAAATGTTCGTCACGTCACCAATTGACCAAAGTCTACACCAGGTGGTAGTGCTAGTACCTAGGGTGATCATGCCAAGCTTGACCCCAACCAAGTTCCATGAGTGGACTCGGACGGACTTCCTGCCTGCTTTCCCCGAAGGCCATCATGTCTTCTTAAAGATCGATGCTAAATGTAGCCTAATTACAGTTCAACACCGGTTCAACACTTCCTTGAATTTCCTGACATTCATGAAGACACGCTCGGCGAAAACACTTCTGTCCCTTGTCTTCCTGTTTTTAAGAACAGACCTCCTCCATGCGTGCCATCTTAACCTTTTAAGCGATCCTCTTTGACCATGGCCCACAGTCCTATATCTGTTACATGACTAAGTCTGTAAAGTTGGGTTCTTTGTGAATCCAGGTGTAGATACTGTATCCTTACGTAACTCACTAAAATAAATAAAAGTGGTTTGGTTCTGGGATGTGGACCTACAGTAACACTCATCTGGCGACTGCATGGATCCCCCCCCCCCCCCCCCCCCCACACACACACACACAAACACACTCACTCCAACAGAAACACACTTTTATTTTAGTGTCTTTGGGAAAGCTTTACGCTCCTTATTGTCTTGACTCAAAGGGAAAGCCCTGACAGCCCTGGCTCGTTCCATTAGTAAGTACCCCAGCTGTCCTGGTCCGTCCTATCCCACAACATATTTTTGGGCTACGTCCTGTTTAGCCTCAGCAATGGTTGCCAAACACACACACACGCAAGCACGCACACACACACACACAGCGTTTAGGATTTACGACTACTCCATTGTGTGTTCTTTATCTGTGGTTGCACCAGACTACAGGCGGTGAGAATTGTATGTCCATAATAACGGGAATATGGGTTGGAAAAACTGTCTTCAGTACATCTGTCATTCTCAAATAAAATTAAAAGGAAGAAAGAATCATTAATAGGTCTTATCTTTTTGTTTAGTTTGATTCGTTTCTGCCTCTGTTTATTATCCAAAAGATATTGAGGTTGTGTCTCAGGTCAATGTGATTGACTGTGCCTAGTGATTTATTTCAAATGGATACTTCCTATGGGAAATTAGCCTTAGTGTAGACAAAGGTGCAAGCACAAACACGCGCGCACGCACATACACGCACACACACGCACACGACCAAAAGGGGAACATGAACAGTGTTAAGTTACACTGTATGCTAACAGAATGTCAGTTGATCATTAACTGTCTGCTTCCTAGTTATGCTACAAGAACAAACACGTTTTTTGGCTTCTGGCAGTTTGGTTGTTTGAAAATCAAATAACCCATGTATATTACCAGTGAAAAGATTTTAAAAAAAAGATATGAGGGGGATTTGTGGGAATTGATTGGCGACGTTTGACTAATTTCCAATACCAGTATCAGGCCTCATCACTATGTTAAGTAAGATTTGTAGATTTGACTGTATATCGATTTTTCTATTGTGTGTATGTCTGTTTATCCCATGTGTAACTCTGTGTTGTTGTTTTTGTCACCCTGCTTTGCATTTTCTTGGCCAGGTCACAGTTGTAAATGAGAACCTGTTCTCAACTGGCCTACCTGGTTAAATAAAGGTGAAAAAAAAAAAAATACAAAAATGAAGTATCTGATTCAGTTGATGATGCTATCTGGTATATTAACGAGGGGACATTAACCTTGTGGGAGGTATCTGTACCTTGATCAGTCGATCAGTCGATTCTCTTACCAGTCTGTACCAAATCGAGAACAGTTTGATAGATCAAGAACAGACGGCGCTTTATGATATCAAACTATAGCTGAAAAAACATCAACAGATCATTTTCATGGCACCCTGGAAACCAGTCGGACATGTTTCCAAGAAAATCGTAGCATTCGGCTGCAGCCTGGGTTATTATATTAGCATGATCCTGCCCTCCACTAACAGACACACATCTTCTCCCACCTCCTGACCTAAAAGTGTAACAAACATGAAATTGTGTCCGTATATAAACAGCAATCTCACCAAGACATATGAGGACACAAAGACTGTCCAATACAATACAACGACAAGGTAAGCTACACACACACACACACACACAGCCACCTATCCCTGAGTGCCTGGTGAAATGGAATACGTCAGCAGGTGCTTGAGGAGGGACATTGGACTGGGTCTCCTGCGGAACGTATTTTTTCAAATTCATTTGTAATTCATTTTTTTTATTTTATTCATAATACAAAAATCTACATCAAACATGTCTAACAAACCAAACACAGGTATTAAAAATGCTCAAACATACAAACAAATATATTCTGAGAATTGCCGTGTGACGCGTCTGGTGCAAACGTTAGCCCTTTTCAGAGCCAGCCTCCAGCGTCCCACCACTGGGTCATGTGCAACATATTACTGGGTTACACGACAACATCATATGATCTGAGAAAGAGGGGATGAGAGAAAGAGAGAAGAATGGAATGGGTATCAAATAAACATTGTATAGCTCTGTCACTATGTCCGGAACATTAACAGTTATTATATTGTAGCAAAACCATGTGGTAATAGGTAATATATTTTACAACATCATATGATCTGAGAGATACAGGTAACTGCCAAAATAAAGGAAACATCAACATGAAGTGTCTTAATAGGGCGTTGGGGCACCACGAGCCAGAACAGCTTCAATGCGCCTTGGCATAGATTCTACAAGTGTCTGGAACTCTGTTGGAGGGATGCAACACCATTCTTCCACAAGAAATTCCTTCATTTGGTGTTTTGCTGGTGGAAAACTCTGTCTCAGGTGCAGCTCTAGAATCTCCCATAAGTGTTCAATTGGGTTGAGATCTGGTGACACACACAAACACTAGGAGAAACGCATCCCAGTCGTTCGATTAGTTTGATATTGTAATGAAACAGCAGGGAGCAGGTCTCGAACCCTCGACCTTCTAGCCCGGGGTCCGGCGTGCTATCGATTGTACCGCAAAAGCATGCTCGTGCGGCAGAGTCGATTTCCTCGCTTATAAACCCAGGGTCGTTACAATATTTACGGACACGACCCAATTGTTTGTTCTTTATGTTCCATTACCATGCTCAGTAGCGATGTTCTTATCCCTTGCTTGCTGCTAGCTAGCCAGCCAACTCGCTATGGCTACACAGTCACAACCTCTGCAGCCAGAATAACAGCAACGTTTTTTCCGTTGCGTTTGTTTAAGCTGTTCATCCCACTTATACCACAGTTGACAAAGAAAACAATACTAAGCACACATTTACATGTAGAAAGAAATTCAGTCTCATGTTTTGGTTGCTAGAGATGCGACCCAGTCGATCGTTCTTCATGTTACGTTGCCATGCTCGCTGGTAACGTGCTTATCCCTTGCTTTCTAACTAGCCAAGTAGCTATGGCTAACAGTCACAATTCAGTTGCACACAACAATGAGCTGATAATGCTAGATTTCGCCTGGCATTGCTAGAAAACGTTGCCTTTTTTGTCAGGACACTCGTCAACACTGGCTGTTAAGTATGAGATTGCGTTGCATATCAAACACTAGGCTACAAGCTAGCTAAGTAGTTTAAAAACTATCAAACCTGCCAATACTGCATGACAACCGAATTCAAAAATATCAGTTGCTTAAAACAGCTGTCAAACTAGAAACATGTGGGAGGATTTGACAGCTTTAGCGACGGAAATGCATGTTCATCACTCATCACTTTAGGTCATCAGATGCTCCCAAAGAAATATGCTTCTGCAAAAACAAATCAATGCTACGTTTTTTACTTGTTGAACCTGCGTTTACAATGTATCTGATTTGAGTTTGTGTAGTTGTTGGTTTTAGCCTTCTGTAACTTTGTAGCAAGTACAGTCTGCACGTGTAGGCGCATATTGCGTAATGATTGCAAGGTGCCCCGGTATCTTTTCCAACTGTCCCGTTATCTGGTTTTAATGTCCATTCTAGAACGCCAATCAGAAACAAGTATTCAACAATGCTGTGGTACAAAATGGTAATAACTATGCACATCAGACTGTCTTCAAGGGGAAATCATACTATCCTTCTTGCATGATTTCTGTCTCGTACAGAAAATCAATGGGGTTCAAAGGTAATAGCACAATGTCTTAGGGTTCAATCAGTACAGTATGTGGTATATCCCCACCATAATACAACCAACCCTAAACCCTCGTCTTGTCAGTGTATATTACACCACTATCCAACATGCCCGAGAGGGCGAATGACTCCATGACATGTATTAGTGAAGGTGAACGTTTGAGCCGATTACGTGTCTTGTGTAACATAGTTGTCATCAGGACTGATGGAAGGGAAGTGGAGAGGTGATAATAAGATCTGTCAGTCTTCTTTAATATCTTGCTGAGTCGCCAGGCGGATTACTGTTAAGAAACGGGGTCCGGCAATTTAACAGAGAATGTCATTTCCATGTCTATGGGGCTACAGTGAAATATGTTGGTGTGGAGGGATACCTCAAAATATATTACGGAAACAGTACGCAGGTTTGAGTGGACGGAGAGACATCACTTGCTTCTCTGTATTATAGTACAGTACCTAAGGTTCAGTCATGTGTGATGGAGCGTTTTCAAACGTATTTAAGTAACTTTAATCGAACCAACTGAATTACGGAAATTATGATTGACACATATTAGTATCAAAACAGGTTAACTGTTGCAGGAACATCATTTTGTAGAGACTAAAACCACAAAGGCCGACATCGTCCTCTTTCCTTTACCCACTAGGCCTACACTAGATACATGTGGCTGTAATTCCTCACCAAATACACCAAGACAGCTTTAAATTGCAGTTCCGATCATAATAGAGTGTTTATTGTTCATTACAATAGTGTAATGCAGAACAGCTGTTCCAACCAGGAAGCATATTTTCGTACTTTTGCTTGAATTAACTACATTTTCCATTAATCAGTGACCGTGCTGAATTAGCGGTTTTCAAATCCCCCGTTAGTTGAATCAGCGTACCTGTGTGTGTGTGTGGGGGTTAACTTTGGCTGGCGGATGGCGATGTGAGTTGGCCCTCTGTGTGATTGTGACTGCACCTCCCCATTTGGCCTCTCCTTCTTCCTCCTCCTCCTCCTCCTCTCTTTTATCACTCTATCTATCTCTGTCACTAATCTCACCCCTGGTTTGATCCCCTCTTTCATCTATACTTCGGATCATCATTGAAACCGATTTGATCTGAGCCCAGATCAACAGAAAGGGAAACGGTGTGACTGCCTTGTGAGAGCCAATAGTGACATTTGTCCCATAGAGAGGATTGCCTTGGATGCAGCAACAGCATTCACTCGCTGTTTCTAATACAACAGCTTTTTTAATTAGGCCCTGGAAAGGCCACCAATAGATTTTTCAAGGGCCCCATCTGGCCCAGGTCCCCAATGGGAAAAAGAAACAGTAGCAAGAGACAGAGTGGCAGATCGGGGCATTTCTTCAGGGTATGGTTCTATTCCCAGTGCACTAATTGGAGGAGCTGATGTATGTATCAGTTTTTCTCTGCTGGATGCACACAAACACACAGGGACACATCTCATCTCGTCTGTCTGTCTGTCTGTCTGTCTGTCTGTCTGCCTGCCTGTCTGCCTGCCTGTCTGCCTGACTGCGGGAAGGAGGGAAGGATGTGAGAGAAAGAGAGAAGGAGTCACCGTAAATGAGTGGTAGCGGCCTCTAACTTAGTGGCAGAGAAGACGGTCTCAAAGTATCATGAGGACTTGGGGGTGATTCAGGAGGGTACTCCCATGTCCTGTTGTCCGGTTTGATCTGAATCAGTCACTTTTTCAAGGACAAAATCAGATTAAATGTGTGTGTGTTGGTGTGTGGCTGAGTGTGTGTGTATGTGTGTGCGTGTGGATTCTACAGATTAAAAGACAACCTTTCTGTACACTCCACAGTTGAGCCAGAGTGAGTATCTGGGAACTGTAGGATTCAACTGAACCTGACTGCATTTCTACTTTCCCCTAAAATGATCCCTCTCAGCAGGAGAGGGTTAGAAGGGGGCTTGTTCTGTCATAAAAGTGGCGTAATCTAGAAATGCAACCGTCACAGTGTGTGCGTGTGTCTGTGCGTGTGGATTACATCAAAGCTGACTTTAATCGCCCTGGGATAGGGCGATCAGAGGGATAACAGGGTCGCAGCAGACCAGTCACTACAGTCAGACACTTCCCACTGCAATAGAGAACCATGGGAAAAGTCCCATATAGGAAGCTAATAAGGAAGAATGAACGGGCCAGATAGGACCTGTACGACACAGAATACCGTAGCTATTAGGGACCTCAGGTTCAGTCTGCAACGGGGGCCTCTTTAGGGGTTGGGATGGGGAGGGGGGGGGGTGATATTGTTCTCTAGGGGTAAAGGACGTTAGGGCTTACTTATCTCTATTTCTATCTCTCGCTCTCTTTCTCTTCCGCTCTCTCTTTTACCACTGAGCACCGTGCTGTAGTTTGTTTCTGATAATCTGCTGTGGCCCATGTGAGCAGTGGATTACATATTTATTCAGGGAGTTTTCATCCCGGCTCTACTGCCATCTGTCACCCACAGCACGGCCATGGGAGAGTTACAGGAGGGTTACAGTAGTGTGTGTGTGTGTGTGTGTGTGTATGTGTGTGTGTGTGTGTGAGAGAGAGAGAGAGAGAGAGAGAGAGAGAGAGAGAGAGAGAGAGAGAGAGAGAGAGAGAGAGAGAGAGGGGTATTTAGCATGCCTGCCAGGCTTAAAGAGTCTTATGTTGACACAGGGGTGTTTCACTGCTAGAAAGAAGATCTGGATAGATCAGTTGAGTTGGATATTTTACAAATCAATTCATTACATTTATATTCTTTTCACCTTTCAACAAACATTTTTGCTATAGAGACTCAACGATTAGAGCTGACTGTTTCGTATCATTTGACCAGCATCAAGTGATTGGCCAAGTGTTGACGTATCCATACAACTACGTTGTCTGTTTACATACTAGTGTTTATTTCATTTCTATTTTGACCGTAGACTAACTCTATGACTGTGTTTGTGTGTGACAGCTCTCGGTCTTCCCACGCATTGGCCTACTCTCCCCTAAGGCTGGGGATATGTGGAAGTGAAAGAGAGAGGAGATCGAAAGAGAGAGAGTCTGAGCGAGAGAGTCCGAGAGAGAGAAAGAGAGAGGAGATAGACAGAGAGAGAGAGAGTGTCTGAGTGAGAGAGTCCGAGAGAGAGAGAGATTTTAGACTCACACACACAGGGGACTGTATGTTTTTGACCACAACACTGCCATCCACCCCCAAGGCAAGACTGCCTCTCTGGTTGTTGGTAAGCAACTGACAACCTGCAAGTCTTTCTGTTTTTAGCTTTGATGTAGCCTTACAGGAGTTCACATAAACACACACACACACACACACACACACTACCCCCTTGTAAGGTGCCTCTGCAGACTGATCAAGCGAACGAATCACACAAGAACAAGAAATGCAGCTTATGTCCTACACTGAACCCATCTACCCCATAGTGTTACTGAATAACAAAACACATCATTAAAATCATGCCGTCAATTGTTTCAATGTTCTTTCCTGTAAGCCAAACAAACTTGTGGTCTGGGTAAAATACATGTTATGACTAATATGGCGTCATGCTGTTCTCAGCTGCATGACCTGTTCTGGCTACATTGTGCAGAGCCTGGTCTATGACACACGGCATGTGTTTGATCATTGAGCGATTTATGCAATGCCTGAATACATGTGGATGAATAAATGAATAATGCATTCTATTCATACAGAGAGAGTGAGTGAGACGAGAGAGTGAGAGAGAGAGGGGGAGGGAAAAAGAGAGAGAGGAGGGAGAGACAGACAGAGAGAGAGAGAGAGAGACAGAGAGAGAGAGAGAGAGAGAGAGAGAGAGGGGGAGGGGGGGAGGGGGAGGGAAAAAGAGAGAGAGGAGGGAGAGACAGAGAGACAGACAGACAGAGAGAGAGAGAGAGGAGAGAGAGAGAGATAGAAACACAGAAATAAATCATACACATATTCATATCCATAAGAGAGACAGAAGCGATGGTCAAGAGGGAGGTTTGTGGATGATCAGTCAATAGCAGGACAAGTCCCAACTCCATCTCTTTGATTTGTTTGACTACACCATGGTCGCTCAGTTTGTTAAATATCCTCACGGATCTCACGTCTCTTTGGTTTGATCAAACTCCTTAACAAAAAGATATACACAGTCCTTTCTATCGAGCTGTTTTCCCTACCTAGCTCCTGCAAAGAATAACCACATTCACTTTCCTATCAAACTCCATGCCAATTTCGCCAGGTGCAAATTCTTTAATCATCAATTTTGGCTCCTGAGTGGCGCAGCGGTTTAAGGCACTGCACCTCACCTAGTGGATAAAAGGACAACTAGGCACATCTAAAGAAAAATCTTCGTTGGGGGATAAGGTGGCAGGCTTTGGCGCAGGCATTTACGTTACCAGTCAAAAGCTTGGACACACGTAGTCATTCAAGGGTTTTTCTTTATTTGTACTATTTTCTACATTGTAGAATAATAGTGAAGACATCAAAGCTATGAAAGAACGCATATGGAATCATGTAGTAACCAAAAAAGTGTTAAACAAATAAAAAGATAGTTTTGATTTGAGATTCTTTAAAAGTCGCCACCCTTTTACCTTGATAGAAAAAAGGGAAAAATAAAGAAAAACTCTTGAATGAGTAGGTGTGTCCAAATTTTGGACTGGCACTGTACATTACAGTTACCTGATAAAACTGCACGTCATTTAATATTATTAAGACAGACACCCACCGTAAAGCAAGGCATGCACTTCAGTTTCATAGTTACAGAAAGTACAACCGGGACACCTTTATCTAGGGGACTACTTTGCGTATCGACCAGTCTCTATAGAGAAAGGGGCCACGACACATCTACATTCAGTAAAAGAGCTTCCATATGGCTTGGGTAAAATAACATGTTCACAGGGTTCCGTCCCAAAAGTGCATTTAAAAAGGCAGCGGGTTTGTTACGTTCAGGCTTGTTCATCAGTTGGCACCGCTTTAGTTCATTTGCTCTTTAAAAGTGCTGATTCAGAAGCATTGCGGTCATTTCTAGAAGACACTCTATTTGTGTCAGTGAGTCACATGGACGGAGTTTTAAAAAAAGGGCTTTGACATATAGAACGTTTATTTGCCGTTGCGACATCACAAGCCCATAACAATAGATGTTTACGTAGACATTCATTTGGAATGCTGCAAAATCTCTGCCTCCTTTTTTTTTTACAAAGACATAGACACTTCGTGATGGAATAGAGTTCTCCAGCCCAAATCGCCTTGAATCGCAGCATTTAGTATTTACCCACAACAAGGTCAAATCTGCACGCATGGTTAAAAACAGCATTAAAACCAGTACAGTAACATTTCTGTGCCCCCATACTGCTGCATTATAATTCATAATAGCTAGCACCAAACAGTTTATTGAAACATTAAAAAAAAGGTAGCCCACCCAAGTATTTACACTTTGCAATAATGTGACCGAGGGAACCATTCACATGGTTAGTGTTAACAGACACATTGTAATCCACAAATTCATTAATAATCAACCCCAAATACTTGTCCTCACTGACAACATCTAGTATGACAGAGCCACGGGGGGACAAACTAAAAAGTGTACTAGGTCCTGCTGACGAAATACATGCTGTCTCTGTTGCACCTACTGTTGCACTTTGCGGGACTATAGACGGCAGTCTGTTATTATGGCCTCTGGTCTGCATAAGGCCCAGAGTTGTTCTTGGTCAGGTCACATGGTCAGGGATACTCATTGCCTTGCTCATGGGTTATGTCCTCAGAGGGTTGGAATGTTTTCAGTGAGGCGTGATGTCAAGCGTGTGTAAAACCACATTTCAAACCAATAAGAGACATACAGATGTAAGATCTTAATTTGAGCTAGTTGGCTACAGCAGGAAAAAAATCCTCCAGCAACAGGAAATGACAATTATGTAGCTTATAATTAATGGATTTGTTTTTGTAAGGCTTGATACATTTTGCGTTAGGGCAGATCAAGTCTGACATTTTGACGTGGAAATTACAAACTTTAGAAGCCTTTTAAACCCTTGGACACACTACAAGTTTGCATTTCCTGCCGTGCAGGAAAATTTGAATCAATAAATGAGTGATCAAATTAAGATCCTACATCTGTATTGCATGTTTAGCTAATTACATCATGTCAGCTTACTTGTCATGTTGTTGCTCCTTTCTCTCTGCTTCCATTTATTAATAATAATCCTCCTCAGAACTATAATTCATCCCATTTCTCTTTATCTTGTTAATAATAATGTGATTTTGGAAATATACATGTTTTGTGAAAAATGTTAGTATCAGGTTACTTTAGGACAAGCAAACAGTTACTCTCAGTCAATAGTTCCTCTTTCCAGAGCTGTCCACAAAAATGTCACATGTCCAGTTTTATTTCATAATTCACAGATAACCAAACTGGAAATTGCGCAGATTAAACGCTTACATTTCAAACACAACACAGGCCATTCAGGGGATGACAAAACACCAGGCAAATCCAAAAATGAGTTCCCCCGAAAACTCACTCAAATCATTTGATGCAACAGCAACGACACTTGAATGAAAAGACAGAAAGGGCAGTCACATGGGGAGATGCAGAGAGTGCATTGGCAAGGAGTTAGTCTAGTGTAGTGATTCAATCTGTCTGGGCTGTAGCGTGTCGTCATGCATGTAAACACCCCTTTTTCAGGACCATGTCTTTCAAAGATCATTCGGAAAAAAATCCAAATAACTTCACAGATCTTCGTTGTAAAAGGTTTAAACACTGTTTCCCATGCTTGTTCAATGAACCATAAACAATCAATGAACATGCACCTGTGGAACGGTCGTTAAGACACTAACAGCTTACAGACGGTAGGCAATTAAGGTCACTGTTATAAAAACGTTGGACACTAAAGAGGCCTTTCTACTGAGTCTGTAAAACACCAAAAGAAAGATGCCCAGAGTCCCTGCTCATCCGCATGAATGAGGACTGCAGATGTGGCCAGGGAAATAAATTGCAATGTCCGTACTGTGAGACGCCTAAGAAAGGCGCTACAGGGAGACAGGACAGACAGCTGTTCGTCCTCGCGGTGGCAGACCACAAGTAACAACACCTGCACAGGATCGGTACATCCGAACATCACACCTGCGGGACAGGTACAGGATGGCAACAACTGCCCGAGTTACACCAGGAACACACAATCCCTCCATCAGTGCTCAGACTGTCCGCAATAGGCTGAGAGAGGCTGGACTGAGGGCTTGTAAGGCCTGTGGTAAGGCAGGTCCTCACCAGACATCACCGGCAACAACGTCTCCTATGGGTACCAACCCACCGTCGCTGGACCAGACAGGACTGGCAAAAAGTGCTCTTCACTGGCGAGTAGTGGTTTTGTCTCACCAGGGGTGATGGTCGGATTCGTGTTTATCGTCAAAGGAATGAGCGTTACACTGAGGCCTGTACTCTGGAACGGGATCAATTTGGAAGTGGAGGGTCCATCATGGTCTCGGGCAGTGTGTAACAGCATCATCGGACTGAGCTTGATGTCATTGCAGGCTGTGCGTTACAGGGAAGACATCCTCCTCCCTTATGTGGTAACCTTCCTGCAGGCTCATCCTGACATGACCCTCCAGCATGACAATGCCACCAGCCATACTGCTCATTCTGTGTGTGATTTCCTGCAAGACAGGAATGTCAGTGTTCTGCCATGGCCAGCGAAGAGCCCGGATCTCAATCCCATTGAGCACGTCTGGGTCCTGTTGGATCAGAGGGTGAGGGCTTGGGCCATTCCCCCCAAAAACGTCCGGGAACTTGCAGGTGCCTTGGTGGAAGAGTGGGGTAATATCCCACAGCAAGAACTGGCAGATCTGGTGCAGTCCATGAGGAGGAGATGCACTGCAGTACTTAATGCAGCTGGTGGCCACACCAGATACTGACTGTTACTTTTGATTTTGACCCCCCCTTTGTTCAGCGACACATTATTCCATTTCTGTTAGTCACATATCTGTGGAACTTGTTCAGTTTGTGTCTCAGTTGTTGAATCTTGTTATGTTCATACAAATATTTACACATGTTAAGTTTGCTGAAAAGAAACGCAGTTGACAGTGAGAGGACGTTTCTTTTTTCGCTGAGTATATGTCATGATAATAATCAAAGAGTTTGCTGCTGTACCATATGGAAACTGGCTATAGTAGTATAGTACTGTAGAAATGTTGAAAGAGTATCTGAAAGATTTGTAAAATGTCAACTTTGTATCCAGAATAAAATAATGTCCAAGGAAGTACGGTATTCATATGTGATCAAGAGGGACTTCCCTAACTGTCAGCCAGAGCTTTGTGGCAGCAGTCCCACAAAATATCACCACTGCACCTGACTATGAGAAACCCACACAGGAATCCATGTGTTACTCAGCACTCCATACAGATTCCATTCTGACTTTGCAACTGGCCCTTTCAGATATTGGATTGTTACTGTACACTGTATGCCCTTGTTCTTGCAATTCAGTCAGGCACTTCCTCTAACACTACGTAATACCTTCATAATACTTTCTGGATTTTTCCCATCAAGCAATTCAAAATACACTACATGACCTAAAGTATGTGGGCACCTGCTTGTCGGAAATCTCATTCCAAAATCATGGGCATTAATATGGAATTGGTCCCTCCCCCCTTTGCTGCTATAACAGCCTCTACTCTTCTGGGATGGCTTTCCACTAGATGTTGGAACATTGTTACGGGGACTTGCTTCCATTCAGCCGCAAGAGCAATGCTGAGGTCGGGCACTGATGTTGTGCTATCAGCACTGCCTCAAAGTCGACGTTCCAATTCATCCCAAAGGTGTTCGATGGGGTTGAGGTCAGGGCTCTGTGCAGGCCAGTCAAGTTCTAGGCCAGTCAATTTCTTCCACACCAATCTTGACAAACCATTTCTGTATAGACCTCGCTTTGTGCACAGGGGCATTGCCATGCTGAAACAGGAAAGGGCCTTTCTCAAACGGTTTCCTCAAAGTTGGAAGCAGAGATTAGTCTAGAATGCCATTGAATGCTGAAGCGTTAACATTTCCATTCACTGGAATTAAGAGGCCTAGCCCAAACCATGAGAAACAGCCCCGACCATTATTCCTCGTCCACCAAACTTTACAGTTGGCACTATGCATTTGGGCATGTAGTGTTCTCCTGGGATCCGCCAAACTCAGATTTGTCTGTCAGATGGTGATGCGTGATTCATCACTCCACATAAAGCGTTTCCCTGCTCCAGAATCCAATGGCAGCGAGCTTTACACCACTCCAGCTGACTCCAGCCGACAAGCCTAAGCTGCACTTAGACTTGTGTGTGGCTTCTCCAAGGAAACCCATTTCATGAAGCTCCAGACGAACAGTTGACGTTGCTTCCAGAGGCAGTTTGGAACTCGGTAGTGAGAGTTGCAACCGAGGACAGGCAATTTTTACGCGCTACGCGATTCAGCGTCTTGTTCTGTGAGCTTGTGTGGCCTACCACTTTGCGGCTGAGCCGTTGTTACTCCTACATGTTTCCCCTTCACAATAACAGCACTTACAGTTGACCGAGGCAGCTCTAGCAGGGCAGAAATTTTATGAACAGACTTGTTGGAAAGGTGGCATCCAATGACGGTGCCACATTGAAAGTCACTGAGCTCTCCAGTAAGGCCATTCTATTGTCAATGTTTGTCTATGGAGATTGCATGGCGGTGTGCTCAATTGTATATACCGGTCAGCAACAGGTGTGGCTGAAATAGCCAAATCCACGAATTTGAAGGGGTGTCCACATACTTTTGTATATATAGTGTACATTACATCAAGTATTGTATTGTCGATGCCAATGTTACCAATGAACAAGGCATGAACCATTGCCATGAACCCTATGGTGTTACATTGTACAGATGTAGAATCTTCATTTGATCACTCTTTTGCTGATGAGAATTTCCCTGCACAGCAAGAAATGCAAACTTGTAGTGTAGTCAAGGTTTTAAAAGCCTTCTAAAGTTTGTCATTTCCACTTTAAAATGCCAGACTTGATTTGCCCTAACATAAAATGTATCAACCCCTACAAATGTTTTTCCGTGAATTATAATCCATACAATAATTATAATTTCCTATTGCTGCAGGATTATTTTCCTGCTGTAGCAAACTGGCTCAAATCAAGATCCTATATCTGTACGTGGACCTAAAGCTGTTTGTCTCATATTACTATACCATCTGCTTCTGTCAGTTTAAACAGTTTAACAGCCAAAGTTCCCACTTTTACAACCCATTGTAAATACACCTGTGTACTCAGATAACAGTCACAAGGCTGCCAATTGCTGTAGCACTATCTAGCACTATAATTCAGCTAGAGTCATACAAGCGGAGGGAGGAAGAGAGGACGGTAGTGTCCATAGTGCCACCGAGAGGAACTGAAGTCATTATAGATAACCTGACTTCAACAGTCCCTATTACCTTTAATGATATGAAGCCATATGTCAGTGTACTCGTGACCGATAACTAATACATCAACAGAGGTTAAACGTCACTATTTTTTGGCATATTCTAATGAGACCGTGTTGAAGCAGAAATAAGAAATGATTTTCGGGTTAAACCATAGTGCAGCTAGAAGGTGTATAGAGAGCACTGATGTGTAATCAAGGCCTGACTTTGACACCAAAGATTTGAATGGAAAGTTACGGGCTATGGTCAGATGTCTTGGTTGGTCCCTCGGCGTCACTGATCGCATATCTTTGTAGCAGCATCATTGTTAGGCTAAACATGTCCTCTTGCTTAACGCTGATGTAAATGCTATTTACAGGTCGCTGGTTGTGTGTAGGTCATTGTGGTCGTGGTCATTTTGGGGTTTTGGGGTTAAGTCAATAACATAGCTCTCCACTTGACCTTGCAGTTTATTGCAGTCACTTTGGTACAATTTCCACACGTGTGCGGTAGCTAAGTCTTAGTATGAACGCACAATACAACGTTTTGAATATGAGACTTTCAGTGTGGAGTTCTGGAAATCAACCACAGACTTCTGAAAATAGCACCAAAGCGATTGAAGAAAACTGTAATGCCCAGCAAAGTGTTTGAAATGAAGAACAATCACAGTAAGTACATTTAGACATTGAAATGTAATGGATAATAATTTAAATGTAATCGTTAATAATTGAAATGTAATGGATAATAATTGAAATGTAATCGTTAATAATTGAAATGTAATGGATAATAATTTAAATGTAATCGTTAATAATTGAAATGTAATGGATAATAATTGAAATGCAATCGTTAATAATTGAAATGTAATCGTTAATAAGTGAAATGTAATGGCTAATCACATTTATTTATAAACTTCTTACATCGGCTGATATCTCAAAGTGCTGTACAGAAACCCAGCCTAAAACCCTAAACAGCAAGCAATGCAGGTGTAGAAGCACAGTGGCTACGAAAAACTCCCTAGAAAGGCCAAAACCTAGGAAGAAACCTATAGAGGAACCAGGCTATGTGGGGTGGCCAGTCCTCTTCTGGCTGTGCCAGGTGGAGATTATAACAGAACATGGCCAAGATGTTCAAATGTTCATAGATGACCAGCAGGGTCAAATAATTATAATCACAGTGGTTGTCGAGGGTGCAACAGGTCAGCACCCCAGGTGTAAATGTCAGTTGGCTAATAATAATTTAAATGCAATGGTTGAAATATAGTTTTAATGTGGTTTACATAATGGCCTTAGATGACATATGAATATAAATATATCATGTTTAATTAGTGGTTTGTTTGTCGATAGCATTTCCAGGCTCTTTTAACCCCACTTAGCTGTTAATAGGTCTGTGTCTCACCGATTGCTCAAGGCACAGTAATCATAAACAAGAACGTTCTATTAAATGAGTACTCTCCAATGACTAGAAAGGTTATCTTCTGATTAATTCATGAATAAAATGGAACTTGACCAAGTATGCCCTGAGTCTACAGACATGACAATGAACACTTGAGTAGAACAGCATGCACTGTGTGTGTGTGTGTGTGTGTGTGTGTGTGTGTGTGTGTGTGTGTGTGTGTGTGTGTGTGTGTGTGTGTGTGTGTACAGTAACAGCCATGCCCCTCCAGTGCCCCAGCAGCAGTAATGAAAGGGCGATGGTATACTCTCGTTCAGACAGGAGCTGCCTACCCACCGTTCATTCTCTCTGGTATCACTAAACAGCCTTGGATACAACTCAATGGAAAGCACTATGACAGAGGAGTACAGCAGCAATTTAAAGGTCAACATAAACCTAATTGACCCTATAGTGTATATATACAGTATATGAGTGTAAAATAGCATATGAACTATACGCATATGGAGGGGTTCGAAGTATCGGCTTTGCTAGTGGTGTTGACTGCCGCTGTCCTACTGGTGTCACCTGTTTATCCTACTGAACAACTGGACCTCACCGAACACCTGCTCAGCTTAATGGAGTAGAAAGCTCTTTCAGCAACCTGCCTTCAGCTATTAAGTGAAATGAATATGCCTACATATTTTACTCATCCTGACTGGCACTACTCTCTAATGCTTTCCCAATCCACCTAAATGTGTCTAATGAATATCTCCTAGCTCTGAGATAGTATTACTTATTAAGACATGAATCATTATATCCAGAACAGACATGACTTTTTCCCACGATAAAAACATTATTCTCCTTCCAATTGGCACCCTATTCCCTATGTGGTGCACTACTTTTGACCAGAGTTCTATGGGCTCTGTTGAAAAGTAATACAGCATAAAGGGAATAGGGTGCCATTTGGGATGCAAGCAGGGAGAAGTGGACTGGAAGTAAAGTGTTGTTTCCCCAGAGGGATCAGTCTACAACTTGTTCTATGGTCCAGAATACATTTGCATGTTATTTTTCAGCCTCTGAGTCTGTGTGTGTGTGTGTGTGTGTGTGTGTGTGTGTGTGTGTGTGTGTGTGTGTGTGTGTGTGTGTGTGTGTGTGTGTGTGTTTCCTAATACCTGACCTGTCCAAGCTGCTGTGTGTGTGTGTGTGTTTCAACAAAGACAGATAGTCTCCCCGAGGAAGTCACTCCTCTACTCCCTGTCACAGTTCCTTCCTGCCACACTTTCACACATTCCTAGAGTGTTCTCTGCTATTCCCAGAGGCTCTGAGCCTGAGGTGAAGAGAGCATGGTCAACCTCGGGGGTCTGTTAGCTTAGAGACATCTGTCTGGGTACATCCACCTACCCAGGGTCGCCGCCAGAATGAATCAGTTGGACGGGCATTTGTTTTCCATAGGGGGGATATTTTTCACGGGACCTCATAGGTGTGCATGTACTTGTGCGTGAACACATTTTTTTTATGGGTGTTATTAAGACTACAGGCGGCGATACCAAATTTGACAAATGTTCTGCAATTGTATGTAGTAATGACTTACAGTATGTTCACTACTTAGTCAATTGATTAGATGATTTAATCAATGTAAACAAATTAAATGAATTGATACAGTAGTTCACCTCTCTCTTTTCTTTTATTCTGCAATAGAGTATATTGTAACCATGTGTTCAAGCTAATCAAATCAACATTTATTTATGATACAGCGTAGTGTGCGCTCAAAATGCAATGAAAGTCCCACTCGCAAATAAAGCTCTCCTCACAAATAGTGCAATGATATTAAGCCCAAATGTATTTACATTAGGCTATAGAGTAGACATAGCTATACCATGTAGTCATAGGCCTATACTGCAAATTATAGTTTTTTTCCCTGAACTTGTATTTATTTAACCAGGCAATTTAGTTAAGAACAAATTATTATTTACAATGGCGGCCTACCCCGGTCAAACCCGGATGACCCTGGGCCAATTATGCACCGCCTTATGGGACTCACAAATCACAGCTGGTTGTGATACAGTCTGGAATTAAACCAGGGTCTGTAGTGACACCTCGAGCACTGAGATGCAGTGCCTTAGACCGCTGCGCATGGCAGAGCTAACATTCAGCTATCCTTCAGCACCGTAAACTGGTTCAACTTCTTTATTGTGCGCTCCTGGCGCTGTCCTTTTAGAGCCACGAAGGGGCGCTCCAATCGTTTAAAATAACAATCAGCAAAATCTGTTGCCTACGACTAATAGACCTATTCATCACTTATTATTATTATTATTAATTATGACAAATAGAAGATTCTCACTTCTCACAATGAGGCTCGTTGAGTAAAATTAGATCAAAGCTGAATCAATGTCTCTCAAGATCACATAAAGATTAATCTTGGTGACCTAGAAGGAAAATTATTTTGTCATTTCCTGTTTTACTTCTGGGAGAATGCCATTAACAATTGTGATTACCTTTGTGCACAGGAAGGAAGCGAAGTTTCCTCCCTTACAAACGGAAACTCCCTTCCGCTAATTTCACCCGTGTTTATCATGGCCAAATAGCTATAGAGTTTTACGATATAGGCAATTTTGACTTTGTGGCTGTGGAATCTAGTAGGAAAAACTTGATCATCCGCACACGGGTTTCAAAATCATCACTCCAGTGAAAGCACCGCCTTTGCCCAATCCTGATTTGTCCAAATAATCCACGACGAAAACTTCAAACCAGGAACTACTGCTGCTGGTAATCTCCTTGAGCCTTGACAGATTCTTACCGTTTCATGTCCTCGAGAATCTGTCCATGAGAGATTACGTCACGAGTAATTAGTATTTTACGTAACAGAACAGAATATAATAGCATAGCATAGTAGACCTATAACGTTACTGCTACAACAAAAACGCCTCCTAATGAGAAAGAGATTTTAGGATGGTTATCTGAAGATGAATGGTAAAAAAAGAAAACTCTACAGAGTGCACCACTAGGGAGAATGTAGGCCTAAACTTTGAAATAAAATAAATGTTCTCATAGTTTGTTAACACCATCTGCTCTAATTTGCTCACAAAAAAGTAATTGAAGAAGATGTAATGGCATAGGCTACTCCCATGAAACTGATTTAAATCAACCAAATGATTGGCGTGCATAGGCTACTCCCATGAATCTAATTTAAATCAACCAAATGATTGGCGTGCATAGGCTACTCCCATGAATCTAATTTAAATCAACCAAATGATTGGCGTGCATAGGCTACTCCCATGAAACCGATTGAAAACAACCAAATGATTGGCGTGCATAGGCTACTCCCATGAAACTGATTTAAATCAACCAAATGATTGGCGTGCATAGGCTACTCCCATGAAACCGATTGAAAACAACCAAATGATTGGCGTGCATAGGCTACTCCCATGAAACTGATTTAAATCAACCAAATGATTGGCGTGCATAGGCTACTCCCATGAATCTGATTTAAATCAACCAAATGATTGGCGTGCATAGGCTTCTCCCATGAAACCGATTGAAAACAACCAAATGATTGGCGTGCATAGGCTACTCCCATGAAACTGATTTAAATCAACCAAATGATTGGCGTGCATAGGCTACTCCCATGAAACTGATTGAAAACAACCAAATGATTGGCGTGCATAGGCTACTCCCATGAAACTGATTTAAATCAACCAAATGATTGGTGTGCATAGGCTACTCCCATGAAACTGATTTAAATCAACCAAATGATTGGCGTGCATAGGCTACTCCCATGAATCTGATTGAAAACAACCAAATGATTGGCGTGCATAGGCTACTCCCATGAATCTGATTGAAAACAACCAAATGATCGGCGTGCATAGGCTACTCCCATGAAACCGATTGAAAACAATCAAATGATTGGCGTGTAGATGCAGTTTCATCGGTAAAACATGAAGAGGTATCATTCCCGATTGACAGTAATGATGGCCTATTTTGAAATTAAGTATGCCTAACTTTGTGTTTGAGGGTATTACAAATGTTACATTTTCTCGAGACAATATGTGTGGGCATAGGCAGGCGTTGTAATTGGATGATGCATTTCACGTATATTCCATAACAGGGCTCTCCAACCCTCTTCCTAGAGAGCTACCATCCTGTAGGTTTTCATTCCAACCTTAATCCCGTGCAACTGATTCCAATAATTAGCTGGTTTATAAGAGGAATCATGTTAGTTACAACTGGGGTTGGAGTGAATACCTTACAAGAGGGTGGTTTTCCAGGAACAGGGTTGGAGAGCCCTGTTCTATAATGATTGGTTTTTCAAAAGCCTACCATTTAAATTGTTCTCCCTTACCTTAAAAAATAGCACTAAATCACTGCCTATGGGCCAGTAGCCTAGGCCTATAACTTCCATCGTCAACTACGTAAAATACATAGGCCTAACGCCGACAAATAGAAAACAGTAGAAATAACCTGATGAAAATGCAGGTTATTTCAGTGGCATTCACCTCTCTGCTCCACCTGTCCAACTCTCGTTCTATCTGTCTTGACTTGAGCTATCTGCTAGTGAAGTGCAACATTGTGTGAAATAAATCAACTGGGTCCACCCTGAAGCTGTTGCTAGCGGACTTGCAACATTGTATCAACTAGCCTATTCTGGGCCCCTCAGAGATTCCTGCACCAGTGAGCTTGGGACAGACAGCTTTTTTTGACCTCCCCAAATGTGCATTTTCCTACATTTGCGAGCAGCAGGCCAGGTACTTCTAATCGTGCTCAGGTGCTCATGCTCTCTCAACATTACCAGGACAGAGAAACCAGACACATGCTCCCTCAACATTACCAGGACAGAGAAACCAGACACATGCTCCCTCAACATTACCAGGACAGAGAAACCAGACACGTGCTCCCTCAACATTACCAGGACAGAGAAACCAGACACATGCTCTCTCAACATTACCAGGACAGAGAAACCAGACACATGCTCTCTTAACATTACCAGGACAGAGAAACCAGACACATGCTCATTGCACATACATAAAAAAAAGGTTTTGTCAATATTGTCATATTACCTGTTATTGATGCTTATGAAATCAAATAAAACTTGTTCCTCACAAGTGTAGCAGGTTGTGAACTCCGCAAACAATGTTCCCACCAAGAATGAGAACGTAAATGACTGTAATTAATGCATGCATTTACTGAAGTTACTGTAACCAAATTAAGGGAATTAACAGTACATTTACTAGGACTACTGGTTAAATATGTAATGGGGAATAAATTATCAATGTCAATATTTTATTTGGATGGGCAAGGAGGTACGGTAGGGTGTGCCAGGTCGTCTAAGGCCCACCCATAACGCTGGCCCTGCACCCACCAACAGATCTCTATCTCTTTGAGTCAGCATAGACTAAACTAGTATTGAGCATCCAGCAGGGGTCAGAAGCAGGCAGCAATGTGTTTTGCCCCTTTCACAATTATTATAATGTTTTTTTGTGTGAACTGTGAAATCACTGTGAATTCAACCAAAAAATTGATTAATTTAGGAATTCTGTTCCCAAATATTGCCACAAAAAAATCTCTATGTATTCAAGGTATGAAATTATTATTATTTTCAAATACAAATTATTTTTGGGCTTAGTTGTGGTCAATTTGCATCGTACAAAATATTGTTGTTTTGGCCCCCCAAATACGGCACACGGCTAAATGTACAGTAGTTGCCTACCCCTGTTATACAGCATAGGCTATACATTAGACCATACTGCTATTCCATACACCTCCACCAACACATTTGCCCTAGTGAAATTACATAAATCAAGTGGTTGAATCGAGCTGTTAGTGTGTGTGTGTGTGTGTGTGTGTGTGTGTGTGTGTGTCTGTCTGTCATCATTTACTGCCCAATCAGCATTTACCAGCATGGGCCTATATGCAAATCACAGGTGATTCAGAAGATAATGACAGTAAATGTGTTCTGACACAAAGCCATATTGGAAATGTACATCTGTCTTGCATTTCCAATATGGCTGGTGTGACTAATACAGATCTCTCTATCCACCTCCAGATCTATTATTACCTCCCACTGATCACACTTAGCAACCATCGCCATGGGAACCGTTTTCATGTTAGACATAGTCGTCAAGGAGACGTGGATGAAAGCATCACGGGACCTTCTCTCGTGCTCCTCCTGCCTTCTGTTCTGTGTCCAGTACAAACATAGCCTGGTCCCAGATCTGTTTGTGCTGTTTGTGCACAATGACCATAAAATGTCTGTATACAGATCAAACAGATCTGAGACCAGGCTAATACAAATACTGGTTGCTCAGATTGTTTTAAAAGTTTGTCTTTTGGATGTACAAGAGGCAATCACTGTATGTTTCTGGTGATTAGACACACACACACACACACACACACACACACACACACACACACACACACACACACACACACACACACACACACACACACACACACACACACACACACACACACACACACACACACACACACACACACACACACACACACACGAGTGCGAGTGTGATATTAGCCACTCGATTGTGTGATCTTTTTTTCCGATAAAAAGGGACCACCGTCTTCCTTTGTAAATGTGTCAAGTGAGAAAGTGCAAAAATATATATTTTTAAATACAACTGGCACTCACACACACAATAAACCCCTACAAATGGTGTATTCTCCATTAGTGTAGTATTTCCCTGTCATTTTATCCAGTGGTGGAAAAAGTACTACATTCTAATACTTGAGTAAAAGTAAAGATACCTTAATAGAACATTTCTCAAGTAAAAGTTAAAGTAAAAGTCTAAAAGCATTTGGTTTAAAATATACATATGTATCAAAAGTAAATGTAATTGCTTCAATATATTTAAGAGTCAAAAGTAAAAGTAAAAGTATAAATACTTTCACATTCCTTATATTAAGCAGACCAGACCATTCGACTTTCTTGTTTTTTATTTACGGAAAGCCAGGGGCACACTCTAACACTCAGACATAGTACTTTAAGGTATTTTTACTTAAGTACTTTACACCACTGCTTTTATCTATGGGATAATTGTATTGGAAATGCATGTTCAAGTATGCACTTAACGGAATAAAATGTTTTGCATGTCAGCAATCAAGTGTTCAAGATTTAGGACTTACAAAAAGCTAATTATAACAGGCTACATCATACTTTTGCATCATCATGATGATGTGACAAGTTACAATTTGAATTTTAAAGTCTTGTATCTTGAAAACTTGATTGCTGACATGCAAAACAATGTGTACTGTATCAACAGTGGACAAATACAAAAAAAAATAGTTTTTGAGTGGATTATTCCTTTAAGTAATTGTAATCTCCACATTGTGTTTTTATTGTCACCCATTAATTTCAATATAATTACTTTAATCTAATGACCAGTTGCAATTGCTATTGTCTCCCATGTGCTACATCAACAGACACGAGTATAACAGAATCCTCATTCTAAAATAATGCATTTCATAAACCTACATTATGCAGAGATAAAGTAAAAGTATCCCGATTTGTATATAATGAATATAGTGAATTGTGGAGTCTATTGTGATTATAGTCTAATGAATTTCAAAAAAAAAACAGACCATGCGAGTTTAATGTTTAATACACCCATTGAGTGTTGAGTTTGACAGATAGCCTGTAGCGGTCTGCTACAGGCGCTGTTCTTCAGCACCACACCACTATTCACACTGGACTGGAAAGGCATGCAGGGATTATCTACGGGAGTATGGATTCAAATAAATCCATCCATTCAGAATGATCCCTGCACATTCCTGATTTCCAAATGCATTTAGGCATTTTTTTGTGTTCGTGTTGCCTAGACTACAGGCCTACTTTTCCATTGATAATGGAGGATGCTCACGTTAGAACCACTTGTATGTGTGTTCACAGTAAAAAAAAAAAAAATGTTAGATCTAATTGGTTTGCTATAAAGTGGTGAATAAAAAAATATTAAACTGAATATAACATTTCTCAATAGTTACTGACCTTTCTGAGAGCTCGGAAGTCTTTGAAATATTTTCTGACGCAACGTTGAAATGCCCGAGACGTTATTACCCATGTCGGATTTATTTTCACTGTCCTGATGTGCGCTCGAGCTCCAGTGGTTTTAGGGAAATTGTCCACTTTAGTTTAATTTCTAAAGAAGCTGCCATGCTGTGTTGAAGGGGGTACATGCTACACTTTTGCCTTTGACAAAAGAGCAGAGCTTCTTTTGTTGCGGACACGTCATCCAAATGCCAAAATACACCGTTTTAAAAGTGGGACAAGCGGCGGCGCAGGTGTGCAGAAGCGCCTACTTCCTAGATTTGGACAGTATTTTCTCTGTAGGCCTACATCCTTCACCTAAACTCATGAGTTCTACAAAAGTAAATGATTTATGAAAAATAGAAATACAAACATGCAACAGCAAAAACATCTCTCTTTGTAAACACATGGGACTAGGAACACTCACCATGTCCCCACTGAATGGAATTTGAGTAAAGTAAATGATTTATGAAAAATGGCAACATGCAAACAAATATCGCAGGAATGAATCATTCAGATGAGAAAACATGGAGATGGAGATGCTGTATTTATCACCAAGCCATGAATTGTGTAAAACTGCCATCTAGTGTAAAAACAATTACAACTAAATAAAGACTGACATCCCAGAGCAAGCAGACCATTACAATTAGTAAAAGTTAAGACATTGATATTTAGGTCATGTAGCCTATTGATTCACTATTTTATGGGAGCCCCTGGAAAATATTTCCTCGGTTTATGCGTAAAGGCGGTTCTTCCAATAATTAATGAACACACCGCCATGCCCGCCGGCAAAGAGCACCAACTCTGCCAAAGTCAATACCGAGCGATTGTTGTCCCAGGAAGACAATCATACGACCAACTTTTCACTTTTAACCAAAGTCTACATTGCGAAAAAAAGTAGCTGCAGTCGCTGATTTGTAGTACAGCTTAATTGTCATGGTTATGGTGCAGGTTGTCATTAGTGTTGAGCTATGAGTGCACATACTTGCATTATTCAGTAGGCTAATTTTGAGCAGTGAAGAGAATCATATTAATTATGTAGCGAACCCTGATTGCCCTTATTTCTGTGGCCATCACCAGCAAGCTTGGGAACATTTTTCTTGAATTCCTTCTAGGAAAGGAAAAAGACTAGACATGGAAAATGGTTAAGGCTGTACTTGAAAAATGGTTGATGCATCACAATGAATACGTCTGTTTAGGTCATGACACATTAGGAAAAGAAAGGTATATCGAATGATAAGGTAGTACAAAATGAAGGTTAATAAAAACATTTGAATATATGCATTTTATATATTATATAGAAACAAAAAACATATCTGGGACTCTGGAGTCTAATGCACTGCTTGAGACCCGGGTTAGATCCCAAACTGTTACAACCGGCTGTGACCAAGGGTCCCATTGGGTGGTGCACAATTGGCCCAGTCTGGGTTAGGGAAGGGTTTGACCCGGGGGGGGGGGGGGCTTTACTTGGCTCATCGCGCTCTAGCGACTCCTTGTGACGGGCAGGCACCCTGCAGGCTGACTCTGGTCATCAGTTGAATGGTGTTTCCTCCGACACATTGGTGCAGTTGGCTTGCGGGTTAAACGGGCGGGTGTTAAGGAGCGCGGTTTGGCGGTTATAATTTGATAACAGTTATTTTCAAACACTATGAGATTCGTGGTGATGCGAGGAGCATGAAAATGATGCACTCCCTTAGGCTAGGAACTTGATGCACGTTTTTGAAAATCACTGCTTTTTAAAAACTTTTATTCTTACCTTGTGATGTCACAGAGAAGCATTTTTTTGAGGACCTTTCTTCTTATCTTTTTAATCACAGATTATAGAAACGTGTTTTCCAATATGTAGACACCAGTGGTGGAAAAAGTACTCAGTTGTCATCCTTGAGTAAAAGTAAAATGACTCAAGTAAAAGTGAAAGTCACCCTGTAAATTACGAACTTGAGTAGAAGTCTGAAGGTGTCTGGTTTTAAATGTACTTCAGTATAGTGGTGGAAAAAGTGATACTTGAGTAAAAGCATGAAGTAAAAGTAGTCGACACTATTATTATTTACAAAAAAGGACGGTCAGTCGGGCACACTCCAACACTCAGACATAATTTACAAACACAGTATTTGTGTTTAGAGAGTCCACCAGATCAGAGGCAGTAGGGATGAAAATATTGATAGGAATTGTACCATATTGTTGTCCTGCCTGAGCATTCAAAATGTAACAAGTACTTTTTGGTGTCAGGGAAAATGTATGGGAGTAAAAAGTAAAAAGTAAAAATATTTTCTTTGCAAATGCAGTGAAGTAAAAATAAAAGTTGTCAAAAATATAAGTAGTAAAGAAAGTACACATACCCCCCAAAACTACTTAAGTAGTACTTTAAAGTATTTTTTACATCGTTACAATACACCACTGGTAGACACGGGTTTGGTGCTGATGAATATGAGGTTGGAGAGTGTCAGAATTGCCCTTTAAGTTGGCAACTTAACAAGCTTAGACAAACAGAAGCACCTTATTTTGATGCACTGGTTTATGCAGATTTTCTTAGGCCTAGGTATGCCAGGCACATAATAGTGCTGTGTGCATTATTTTATTACCAAGGATAGTGAGATAAGGCTAAAGCATAGGGCTGTTTCTTCTCAGCTGAACCAACTGAGGTCAGCAAATCAAATATATAATACAATTGCATCTTGAACAGTGCATTTTCCCTTCACGGACGTTACTATGACTACAAACAGAAACCTGAACAGTTATCTGGATCCTGGCCCTGCAATGGTTGATAAATGAAGGACTCAGGCCTTGTCTGTTGCAACTTCAAACCTGTAATGCTTTGTTTGTGGTACAGTAGACAGACCTCTTCACATCTCTAAATAGATCAGGGCCTTAGCATACAGTGCACTTCAGTGTCTGCCTGTCAGAATACCTGCTAGGCTGCATGGTCTACTTTTTTGAAATATCCTGTTTACATCTTGTGTCCATCCACCCACAGCTCCAGCAGAACACCTAGGTCTGCCTAAGACGCAGCGGAAGGAGACAGAGGAGAAGGAGGTGAAGCAGCCGGTTGCACATGGACCTACCTGGGCACCAAGCAGTCATCCGTAGGCTACAGAGCCAAGACCTATAGAGCCAACTATTGCAGAAGAGAGGAAGCTGTTGAGGCTGTGGCAGCAGGCAGCAGAGAGGAATCAGCAGAGGCTGGAGCAGCAGGCAGCAGAGAGGAGGCAGCAGAGGCTGGAGCAGCAGGCAGCAGAGAGGAGGCAGCAGAGGCTGGAGCAGCAGGCAGCAGAGAGGAGGCAGCAGAGGCTGGAGCAGCAGGAAGGAGAGAGGAAGCCGCAGAGGCTGGAGCAGCAGGCACCAGAGAGGAGGCAGCAGAGGCTGGAGCAGCAGGCAGCAGAGAGGAATCAGCAGAGGCTGGAGCAGCAGGCAGCAGAGAGTAGGCAGCAGAGGTTGGAGCAGCAAGCAGCAGAGAGGAGGCAGCAGAGGCTGGAGCAGCAGGCAGCAGAGAGGAGGCAGCAGAGGCTGGAGCAGCAGGAAGCAGAGAGGAAGCAGCAGCAGAGGCTGGAGCAGCAGGCAGCAGAGAGGAGGCATCAGAGGCTAGAGCAGCAGGCAGCAGAGAGGAGGCATCAGAGGCTGGAGCAGCAGGCAGCAGAGAGGAGGCAGCAGAGGCTGGAGCAGCAGGCAGCAGAGAGGAGGCAGCAGAGGCTGGAGCAGCAGGCAGCAGAGAGGAGGCAGCAGAGCCTGGAGCAGCAGGCAGCAGAGAGGAGGCAGCAGAGGCTGGAGCAGCAGGCAGCAGAGAGGAGGCAGCAGAGGCTGGAGCAGCAGGCAGCAGAGAGGAGGCAGCAGAGGCTAGAGCAACAGGCAGCAGCAGAGAGGAGGCAGCAGTTGAGGCCACCACAACAAGGGCTGTCTCTCTCTCTCTCTCTCTCTCTCTCTCTCTCTCTTTCTTTCTCTCTCTCTCTCCACACCCTTTCACCTCCCCTCCTCTCCTAATCTCCCCTTTCACATTCTCTCTCACCCCCTCTCCTTCCTCTCCCATCCCTCCATTCTCCAGTCTGTTCAAATGGGCACAGACGGGCCAGGGAGTGCCAACTTGGCCCTTGGTGCCCGTTGGTTGTGCCTGGTTCCCACTGCCAAGTTGGATGTTGATAAATGCTCAAGCCTTTGCCATGGTTTGGCTTGTATCAGTGTGAATACAGCACATCTTTTTTTATTTTTTTATTTTTTCCTTTTTTGGCATTAGTTATTGGTGTTTAGTGCCATTTGCAAGTTTCTTTCAATTGGTGTTTGTCCTTTGTGACTAATATTTTGACACATTTGCATTGCTGCTTATCAAACACATTTCAAACAAACAGGCACTTTGTTTCTCTGTGTTTCTTTCATCTACCTACACTCAATGGAATGAAACTGTACATCTACGTTGTTGGGAGTTTGGATTTGATTTGTGCCCCCTTTACCCCCTTGCAGATCCTCGATGAGCGATCCACAAAGGTCATAGAGCAGCTGCAAGAGAGAAACACCAAATTACCACACACACACACACACACACACACACACACACACACACAGAACGCCCTGAGTATGGAGCTGCTCAGCTGTCCTTCGACAATCAACACAAAGGGCATCCAACCTGAAGGTAAGGCGGCCTACTCACTGAAAACACACCCAGGAGTGTGTGTGTGTGTGTGTGTGTGGTGTGTACGTGAGTGTGTGGATCTTTGCTCCTGTATGTGAGTATGTTTGCTCCTGTATGTGAGTATGTGTGTGTGTGTGTTTGTCATCTGTGTGTGTGTGTCTGGAGAAGACTTCACAGATGAAAGCCCCATCCACAGAGAGATGCCTCTCAAAGTGTTGCCTACTGCGGATCAAAACAACATGGCAGCAGGATATTACATAATAAGAGTTCTGGGAACCCAAGGTTGTTTTTTAGGTTGCTTTCCACACACCCTATATTTGCTCCAAATGGTACCCTATACCCTTTCTAGTGTGCTACTTTTAACCAGGGCCCATAGTCGTCCCCATAGGGCTCTGGCCAAAAGTAGTGTACTTTATAGGGATTAAAGTTGCCATGCAGTTCAAAAACAGTTTTTTATTTTGGGAAAGTGGGAATTGAAAGATATTTGACTTATTCTGAAGGCTTCAAGAACTTCTAATGCAATTCACTTCCTTGTGCACTTGTGCATAACCTAGCCTCCTCTCGCCTTAGGCAACTCTGTTTGTGGAGATGTGTGATGGAATTTCGGTTTGACTACAGTTTTTTTTCCCAATCGTTTTGGCACCTTTTTCCCCAGATATAAGTGTTATATTTTCAAATCTTTAAGTACAAAACTCTAAGCTGATAACACTTGTCATACCCCATATGTTATTTTCAGGACATTTGCTTGTGCATTCATTGAGGTTTCACACATCTTTCACCCCTGAGTCATTCTTTCACCCCTGAGTCATACCACGAGAGCATTCAGTTTAGTCACCAATACATCAGATAATGATAGGCTCACCATATCGTCATTTTAACTACCATTAGCAAAAATGAAGCGCTGAAAAGAAACAATAGTAGATGGTAAATATCATTTTACGTACGGCATTTGACTATAACTTGACAAGCACCATTTTAAAAAAAAATCTAATTTGGATCGAATGGCAGGTTGAGGAAAAAACGTGTCTTACAGCTTCATTATCCTTGTACAGTATACAGTACGTAGGATAAATGCTAAGGAACAGGGGTATTGTCAAGCTGTTGGCCACTGTAAAAACGTAGCATGGCGTTGGATGCCGTTTCTGCCCCACCTTTTCTCCCCGACTTGTCAACGGGTACAGCACTACCTGTCTCTGCTTGAAATTCTGCAGCTGACAGTGTATCAATGACATTCAGATGATGAGTGTAATATATTGTTTTATAAACTGGGTGGTTTGAGCCTTGAATGCTGATTGGCTGACAGCCGTGATATATCAGACCGGGTATGACAAAACATTTATTTTTACTGCTCTAATTACGTTGATAACCAGGTTATAATAGCAATAAGGCACCTCGGGGTTTGTGGTATATGGCCAGTGTACCACGGCTAAGGGATGTGTCTAGGCACTCCGCATTGTGTCGTGCATAAGAACAGCCCTTAGCCGTGGTATATTGGCTGTATACCACACCTACTTGGGCCTTATTGCTTAAATATACATTATACACTACACTACACTATAATCCCAAAATCCCACTTTGTCCCATTGAAGCACACTGGCTGATGGAGAATGATGATGTGGTATTTACAGACACACATATATATAATTTGGCTGTACCTTCCAACATCAATTATCAAATTGATACAATTATGAGGTCAAAGTATAGAAATGTAGTGAAAACTATATGTTACAGTAACTAGACAGACACTACATCATTGTGGTTCAGTAGTTATCAGTTTTCAGCAGTTATCAAACTATATGTTACAGTAACTAGACAGACACTACATCATTGTGGTTCAGTAGTTATCAGTTTTGAGCAGTTTGATTAAGTGATAGTTAATTCTATTGTTAACAAATTACAAGACATTAATATAAAAAGTAAAGTGAATATTGCATTTGGAAAAAGCAGATACTTAGATTGAGTATTGTATGTATCCAAATTCAAAGAGTGATTTGGTGTATTGAAAAGTGACTTTGTGAATTTGTTTGTTGAACTCAATTGAAAACGTGCTTGGAAAATTACACCAAAGTGATAAAAAAAAAATTTGTTGGCTTCATGTCTTCACAGCTTTTCGTTTGTATCAAATGCTTGATATGGGGCCTACAGGTAGAATGAATACTACATATTGTAACGGCTTTCCTCTTCCTCTTCTGAGGAGGAGTAGCAAGGATCGGACCAATACGCAGCGTGGTAAGTGTCCATGATAATTTAATAATAACTGAACACGACTCAATACAAAAATAACAAAGTGAATGGAAACGAAAACCGAAACAGTCCTGGATGGTGACACAAACAACAAAACAGGAAATAATCACCCACCAAACACAGGTGGGAAAAGGCTACCTAAGTATGATTCTGAATCAGAGACAACTAACGACACCTGCCTCTGATTGCGAACCATACCAGGCCAAACACAAAACACAACATAGAAAAAAGAACATAGACAACCCACCCAACTTACGCCCTGCCCATACTAAAACAAAGACATAACAAAAGAACTAAGGTCAGAACGTGACACATCTCCTATCCATTGCAATTCTCTGTACTTCACTCTCCACACTCAATGGAAAGCCACACTCAAAGTCCTTCCACAGCTCTGACATTGATATCCAGTGTATTAAATTATGGCTAAATAGAGACAGGTTACTTTGCTACTGAACTAGACATGTCTATCTGTCTGTCCTACTGAACTAGGCATGTCTATCTGTCTATCATACTGAACTAGACATGTCTATCTGTCTATCATACTGAACTAGACATGTCTATCTATCTATCATACTGAACTAGACATGTCTATCTATCATACTGAACTAGACATGTCTATCTATCATACTGAACTAGACATGTCTATCTATCATACTGAACTAGACATGTCTATCTATCATACTGATCTAGACATGTCTATCTGTCTATTATACTGATCTAGACATGTCTATCTATCTATCATACTGAACTAGACATGTCTATCTGTCTATTATACTGATCTAGACATGTCTATCTATCTATCATACTGAACTAGACATGTCTATCTATCATACTGATCTAGACATGTCTATCTGTCTATTATACTGATCTAGACATGTCTATCTATCTATCATACTGATCTAGACATGTCTATCTATCTATCATACTGAACTAGACATGTCTATCTGTTTATTATACTGATCTAGACATGTCTATCTATCTATCATACTGAACTAGACATGTCTATCTATCATACTGATCTAGACATGTCTATCTGTCTATTATACTGAACTAGACATATCTATCTGTCTGTCCTACTGAACTAGACATGTCTATCTGTCTATCATACTGAACTAGACATGTCTATCTGTCTGTCCTACTGAACTAGACATGTCTGTCTATCATACTGATCTAGACATGTCTATCATACTGAACTAGACATGTCTATCTGTCTGTCCTACTGAACTAGACATGTCTATCTGTCTATCATACTGAACTAGACATGTCTATCTGTCTATCATACTGAACTAGACATGTCTATCTGTCTATCATACTGAACTAGACATGTCTATCTGTCTATTCTTTGACATATCCATAAAGATATAGCCTACAGTTGGACGTCAGTCTAGAGACTGTGATTCTGATCCTAAATGTACCATATCTTTCTTGATGTGATATTGAATCAACTTGTGATTTATCATAGGAATGGGATGCACACATTAAGACAAGCACAAGGGGGCACTGGCTAGACACAATTCATCACGTCAAGCACATCAGCACTGAAGGACTTTTACTCTCCATCCATCAGGCTTAGGGTTGAAACGCTACCAGTAGTTTATCAAACTTACCGGTAACTTTAGTAATAACTTTTTAAAAAATGTATTCATATATGGTATTCACTTTTTTTTAAATCTGATATTATCCATGAGTTTCTAATGGATAGAACATTTGGTTCAAGAGAAAATAGCCTAATTAATGAAAAAAAAGCATCTAATCAACAATGGCATTATTTTCAATTAACTCTGCAAGTCTTCCAATTTTTCCATACATTTCTTTATTAGAAAATAATTGTATTTGGTTATTTCATATTTTTGACATGTGATTAGGTCACACAGAGGGCCAGAGATGATCACAGACACCCAAAAGGGCCTCTAGACGTCTTGTGATAGATCACATTAAATACTAAAAAGATACCAAAAATCTGGTAGTTTACTTGTAAACTTCGGAAGTTTCCAGTAATATACCCTCCCTTTCTTTGCTAGCATTATCAGGCTACAGAGATGCAGCCATTTGAAATGAAGCATACATGATCTTGAAGCATAACATTATCCATGCCATGAATATTCTGACCCTACTTGTGTTTAAAATGAGACATGTGTAACCAAGTGAAAACTATAGCAGCAGGACAGCAGCGTAGCATTCTCACACGGCAAGCCTTTGTCAGGTTGACACCACGAGATGCATCCTGATTTCAGCTAAAAAAGTTTCCCTCATGCTTGAAGGATCATTGTCATTTTCGCTGAAGTGGATATGTGATTTCCCGGGCAGAGAGAGAGAGGGAGAGAAAGACAAGGGAGAGGAGGGACAGGGGGACAGAGAGCGAGAGAGATAGAATGAGGGATAGGGAGAAAGAGCAAGAGAGAAACAAACAAAGTGAGAGGTATTGGGGAACAAGAGGAGGGAGAGAAAGAGGAGAGAGCGAGAGAGCGAGAGAGATGAGGGAGGGATGTAAAAAGAAGGGACGGAATAGTTTGCCCAAACCATTGTAAAACACTCGTCTTCCTCTAGCAAATCCTCTTGAGAATGGAAAGGTCTCTCCTTGAGTTGAGACAAAGAAAATTGAACAGGAGCCCTAATGCCAGCAACACAATAAATACCTCTTATTCACTCTCACTTTTTCTTTCTCACTCTGACTCTCTTGCCCTCAAATTATTTCTCCCTCAGTCTCTCTTGCTCTCCTTTCTCTTCCTCTCTCCTTTCTTCCCTCCCCTCCTCTCTCCCTATTCTTCACCCTCTTCCCCGGTCTCCCTCCCACTCCCGCTGTCTCTCTCTCTCCCCCTCCCTCCCGCTCCCCGTCCCTAGATGAAAGAGAAAGAGGTGAATCGGATGTGTCAGGAGATTGCCTAGCCAAGGAAGATGAGAGGCCACCCAGACGTAGTTAGACAGACAGACAGACAGACAGACAGACAGACAGACAGACAGACAGACAGACAGACAGACAGACAGACAGACAGACAGACAGACAGACAGAAGGGGATTCGGAGCTGGAAGAGGAGCCGAGCTGCAAAGGGACATTTTAAAAACCAGGTATCTGGCCTGGAGAGGCAAGGACACGCACGCACACACACACACACACACACACACACACACACACACACACACACACACACACACACACACACACACACACACACACACGGCTGGTTGCGTTGAAAGTTAAACGTCTCCTCTGTGTCTGTTTCACTGTCCTGACAGAAGCACTCTGTTTGAGCGACACTGAAAATATTTGTTAATGATTTTGTTTGAGGGCCCTTCTAAGAACAAAGTACCAGAATTGATCTCTGTGTCACACGAAAAGAAAAACAGAAACATCATTCAGTCAATAACATTTACTCATAAAGCTCTTTCTACATCAGCAGTTGTCACAAAGTACTTTCACAGTCACCCAAAACATGGCATCTGACATGAGACTAACCACAATCATTCTGCGATGATGACTCATTACTGACATGATGATAGCTAGTGATTATGATTTAAGGAAGAGACGGCTATGTGATTAATCAGGTGGGACCGTTGGGGTCGACACACTAAGTCGTGTGTGGTGGCTGGCTTGTTTGACATGTGATGGATGAGGTTTTAAAAAGCTGGTGTCACACTAATCATTTACCTTCGGAGTGATGGATTGAAAAGGAACTGACAGAGGGGTGGGAGATCTCAGTCACCACACAGGGACCACAGGATGGGGGAACATGGAATGTGCATTTGCGGGCTCATTGTAATGGCTGGAATGGAATCAATGGAAGGTATCAAACACATCAAACATATGGAAACCACATGTTCGACTCATTTATTCCCCTCCAGCAATTAGAATGAGCCCGCCCTCCTATAAGTCCTCCCACCAGCCTCCTCTGGACAGAACTGATGCTCACGCTTTCTGATGCTGAATGCACTTAGCAATGCTCAGTACATTCCCTTTTTCTCTCTATCCTACTTTTCTATTTCTCCCTATGTGTCTCTCTTCCTGCATCTATTTCTTTCAATCTCTTTCTGTCTCTCTCGGTCTCCCCTTTTCTCTCCTCTCTCTTCATATGACTTTTCTTCTTTTTCTCTCTCTCTCCTCTGTTTGGACTCTCACCTCAAGGCAAAAAAATGAGTCTTCTCACTTGTGTAATTATTTCGTATGGGTTTGATGCGCCCCCACAAAGTGGTTACCATCTGCACCTCCCATTTCAAACAGATAAAAAAAAAGTAGCAATTATCAAAATATCCCTACTGGCTTTGAATATGAACATGAAACATGTGTTTTCACCATAAATGCAGTTATCCAAAAGGTAGACAGAGATTGACACAAAAGCCGTTGACAAACTGACGCGGGAAATCAGCCGGGAAGAGGCAAAATGGGTCACGCTCGTTGGGGCACAATGCAGCAAAATGTTTTGCAACGGATAAAGAAACTGAGCGTTTCTTATCGCAGTGATTCCCAACCTTTCTCGCTTACTCTACCACCTACTGAATTTAGCTCCGCCCGGAGTACCCCTGAAGTACCCCCTCATGTGCATTTTACCAGTAGGCCTATGGTCTCACGGGTCTTCTCAAGTACCCCCTGTGGATAGGCAGAGAACCCCGAGGAATCACAATCTTATTGGACAAGTTCACACAGTCCCCCGTCTGTTTTGGACCCCATTTCCACCATTTTGTGCGTGTCGAACACAATGTCGAGATCTGGTGGAGGAGTGTGCGAACCATGTCACACCTCTTCGCCTGTTCCTGTCAGATCTGAGATGAGGTGCTCTCGTATCAAAAAGGTCGGTGGCTTCCCGCACCGCTCCATGACACAACTGTCACATACTAACGAGATGCTCCTGACGTGCTATAACGTCGGATATGGTATCGCACACACACAGTCTCATCAATGTTGAACGCGCCTCCGACGATACCTCCGAAGCCTCATACGTGAACATGTTCCATGGCTTTCCACTTAGTAAGGCTATATGACCTCATTTGGGTTGTTAAAAAATGTCATTCACAAACCTGTACTTTGAGTTTGAATATAACGCTAGCGTACTTGTGGATGCCTATTCAAGCCTTCTCCCCTCTATAATTATAGTAATATTAACTCTAATGGCCTTTTCATTGGTTAATATGAGGAGAGGACAGGAGAGTGTTCAGACTGATGAGGATCTCCTGAATATTGCATTGTTGTTGTTCATGAGGAAATTAGGAGAGTATTCATTTTTAATATGTTGAGGATACGCTGCACTACACACTCTCATGCTAAGAGCGAGACAGAGGCCCCTTCGGAACAGATTAGTCATGGAAAGAGAGGGGAGAGATGTGAGGGATAGGAAGGTATTTGATAAAGGGGAAAAAAATAAGGATTTGAGGGGAAAGAATGACGTAAGTGGGAAAATGTATTTCATTACCTCATTGTAGTTTAAAGTAGGATACATAACAAATCAAATCAAATTGTATCGGTCGCATACACATATTTAGCAGATGTTATCGCTGCTGTAGCGAAATGCTTTGTGTTCCTAGCTCCGAACAGTGCAGTAGTGTCCGGCAATTCACAACAATCCACACACATCTAAAAGTAAGAGAATGGAATTAAGAAATATATAAATATTAGGACAATAAATATACATCTGAAATGAATAAAACAGTATGTAAACATTATTAAAGTGACTAGTGTTCCATTTAAAGTGACCAGTGATTTCCTTGTACTGGTTTCGTATTTTCTTAGTCTACTGCTCCATGACATCATCTATTGACTATGGTTTCCTGTTTTGTTGTTTGCCGGTTTTGCTTGATTACTTTAATTAGACTTTCTCAACGGGAACAATGTGCACAACACCAAACCCTCACATCCGCTCATAATCCATTATGCAACCATCTGCATTTAGGTACAGCTGTTTGTGGTGATGCTCCACAAGCTTCTCCAAGAAGAACCAGGACTAGAAAATCATGAACTACTGTGAGACGACCAAGAAGCAGCACCCAGATCATACCAGCTGGAAAAGGAGTGAGGCCAGTCACCTTGCATGCAAGGCGGGCCAGTGTGGGCAAAAAAACACTAGGGTTGGAGGAGGAAATAGGGTTTTAGCCTCAGCTACATAATTGTGCTATTTTACATACCATTACATGCAGGAATGTACAGTACCGTATCTCGACACATGAACGCTGTTGATATTGTGCTGTGTAACTCTGTATTGTTGTTTTTTTGTCGCACTGCTTTGCTTTATCTTGGCCAGGTCACAGTTGTAAATGAGAACTTGTTCTCAACTGGCGTACCTGGTTAGATAAAGGTGAATATATATATATATATATATATTTATCATTTATGACTATACCACAGGGAGGAGAAACCAGGGGTGTGATGTAGCCACAGTATTAACATACCATGATACATGTTGCAACGTGAGGTACATAACATGCAACATGCAGTACATAACATGCAACATGCAGTACATAACATGCAACATGCAGTACATAACATGCAACATGCAGTACATAACATGCAACATGCAGTACATAACATTGCAACATGCAGTACATAACATGCAATATTCAGTAAGTACATAACATATAACATGCAGTACATAACATGCAACATGCAGTACATAACATGCAACATGCAGTATATAACATGCAACATGCAGTATATAACATTGCAACATGCAGTACATAACATTGCAACATGCAGTACATAACATGCAACATGCAGTACATAACATGCAACATGCAGTACATAACATTGCAACATGCAGTACATAACATGCAACATGCAGTACATAACATGCAACATGCAGTACATAACATTGCAACATGCAGTACATAACATGCAACATGCAGTACATAACATGCAACATGCAGTACATAACATTGCAACATGCAGTACATAACATTGCAACATGCGGTACATAACATGCAACATGCAGTACATAACATGCAACATGCAGTACATAACATTGCAACATGCAGTACATAACATGCAACATTTAGTTCTATATAAGTAACTTCTTTACAGTGGTTGATGAGGTGGAAAGAATGTGAGGGAGCTCAATTTAATCACGTATCATTTACAGTGGTGTAAAGTACTTAGGTAAAACCACAACTTTTACCCCTTCTTTGTGATATCCAATTGGTAGTTACAGTCTTGTCCCATCGCTGCAACTCCACTATAGACTCAAGAAAGGCGAAGGTTGAGAGCCATGTGTCCTCCGAAACACGACGCTGATAAGCTGCACTGTTTCTTGCTCATCTAGCCCGGAAGCCAGCCAACTGGTGATCAAAGTCAGCTTGCAGGCACCCGGCTGTCACGTGGAGTCGAGGGATCAAACCCGGGGCTGTAGTGACGCCTCAAGCCTTAGACCGCTGTGCAGCTTGGGAGGCCCTTCATTTTTGGGGTTATCTATACTTTCTTTACTATTTATATTTTTGACAACTTTTACTTTTACTACACTACATTCCTGAAGAAAATAATGTACTTTTTCCTCCATACATTTTCCCTGACGCCCAAAAGTACTTGTTACATTTCGAATGCTTAGCAGGACAGGAAATTGTCAAGTTCACACACTTTTCAAGAGAACATCAATGGTCATCCCTACGGCCTCTGATCTGGTGGACTCACTAAAAACAAATGCTTCATTTGTAAATTATGTCTGAGTGTTGGAGTGTGCCCCTGGCTTTCCGTAAATAACAAAATCATGCCGCCTGGATTGCTTAATATCAGGAATGTGAAATTATTTATACTTTTACTTTTACTTTTGACACTTAAAAGTATATTTTAGTAATTACATTTACTTTTGATACTTCAGTATATTTAAAACGAATTACTTTTAGACTTTTACTCAAGTACATTTTACTGGGCGACCTTCACTTTTACTTGAGTCCTATTCTCTTAAGGTATCTTAGGAACTTGTTCCACCACTGATAATTTGTGATGACGAAACGTCAGTATTATGTCTAGGTTTTGGTTTGACATAGACTGTTATTCTGCCTGGTAACATCCCTGTCACATTGGCATAATGTTTCTATCTAATTGATTAATGGAACCTCTCAAACCTATGATAATGGCAGAGAATAAAATGGCAGCGATAGAAAGAGAGTAGACAATAATAGCAGACGATTGAAGTACCTGACGAGTTAAATCAGAGTGCTTTTGGTGCACTCACTTTATTCCTGTCTGTGAACCAGTCTCACTGAGAGTAAAAATCCTAACCTTTGAGGACGCTATTGCTCAGAAATCCAGGTAGAGGGTTTACATCTTATGTCGGGATTTCATCCAGTGTTGTTTTTATGATGCTTCAAGATTACCAGGTGTCACACTGTACCGAGAGTAAACCCAGCCAACCCAAAATTGGCTCCCAGAACATTCATTAGGTTGCCCCAAAAGTTCCAATAACACAAAAAGTGTCCAGTTGTGCGTATGATTATACAGTGTTTGTATAAAACATTCGCCTGAACACATTTTGTTCCCGGAACACATTTAGTCTGTTTCTTTAAAAGTTCCCTGAATGTTTCATTAGGTTGTGGGAACAGTATAGGGACATCACAAGAGATGTTCCCACATTTTGTTGCAGCACTATGTTCTAAAAACATTACTGGGACATTGTGTTATTACAGTACATGGAAACCTAATAAAAAACCCTAGGGGAATGTTCTGTGGTGTTTGTTACAGATGTTGTGCACATTTTAGTGAATGTTAGGAGAACATTCCAAGACAGCCAATACGCCAGCATTCCATTCAAACAATGCAGTCAATCCACAGCCAAGCACTGGCTCATATCAGTGGATGATAGGACTTATACAAGTTGTAACTGCAACAAGTACTGATATTGCGTCACATAAAAGCACTCCAAGAAAACACTTTCCAAGAAAACAAAATCTGAGACATTTGTGGTCTGTTTACACATATTTTTGAGGCTATTTATACAGAAAATTGGTATAAAACCCGTATAAACTGTATTTATAGTTATCTTTAGGTTGACTATAATTCCACTACACAATTTCTGATACGTCACATGCCTTACTTTCATTTTCCTGAACAAGTAGATGCAGGAAATGCATCACCTATACCTCTACTGCCATTCATTCCAACTAGACTGGTTTTGGATTTTCTCCCTAACCAAGATGGCTGCCATTTTCGTCCCATTAAAGAATTTGATGGTTTATGACCGAGCCCGTCTAGTAATTCTCTATGATTTGGAGCCTCCTCTAGTGCCACTGCAGCTAAACGACGATAACTGTTCAATATGGAAGATCAATTGCTTTTGAATGAAAATAATATATGATAATAACCATTATTAAATTTGGTCATAGACGGGGCTGTTTGACATGCCCCAGAAAATATTAAACATTGATTTTTCATCTCAACTCCTCAGTATCCTATCCACAGTGGCAGTTTTATTTTAAAGCGGGTACTAGCTTACACACACACACACACACACACACACACACACACACACACACACACACACACACACACACACACACACACACACACACGCACACACACACACACACACACACACACACACACACACACACACACACACACACACACACACACACACACACACACACACAACTGTTGACTCAACACTGCACTAGGACATATCAAAATGATGTTTCTTAATCAATCATGTTACATTACTCGAATATTGCAGAGAACAGCACACATCAATGAGAGTCCCAGACTCACAGTCTCAGTATTTCCTCATCTGTCAGGGAACTGAACCAAGCCCGTATTTTCACCTCTGAGATTAGATTAAATATAATATAATCAGAAGTGCAATTTGATTTGGAAAGGATTGATAATGTAATTTTACATTTTTTATCTCAAGACTGAGAGAGAATTCGCTAGATAGGGAGAAAGACTGACTACAGAACATGAATCCCAAGTTCCGTCGACAGTGTCTCAATGCTTGTGTCCCAAATGGCACCCTATTCCCCACAAAGTGCACTACTTTTAACTAGAGGCCTATGGGCAGTCAATGAGATCTTATTGAGAAAGTCCTCGGACTTTAAACATGTTTTTGGAGGAGCACTTTTCAAAGGGATGACGTTAAAAAGGTATTTTGTTACTGTTACAGCTCTCTGCTAGGTCTTGTGCTTCCTTTGTGTGTTTGTCAGAGTGTCAGAGTTTGGCTAGCGAGAGGAAGAAAACGATTGAGATATTGAGCGCGTGCTAGTGTTTAACTTAGACAGCTATCAGCCCTCTGGTTAACGCATCCAAAATGGTAACCTATCGCTTTATGAAGTGTCATTCCTATATAGGGCACCTTTGACTGCTCTCTCCATCCCCCCATCCCAAGCAGATACATTGAGAGCATTGGCAGTGTCTTCATGTTGTCATGTTATTTTCTCATCCCCTGTCCACCATAGTAGAGAGACAGACTACGACACCAGAGGGGAAGACTTGTATAGGTCATTTGTAATAGTGCAATCAAGCTCATTCATTTAACGAGTCATTTATTTGTCGTTCGTGTCTGTTCCATTGTGAGCCCTGCTCATTCAAGTCCAACTTTGCCTGCCAAGTCTGACTCTTGCCACTGCCAATATTTGTGCAGTGCTTCCGAACACTAGTAAACGAGACGTTGCTAGAGTGAACGTGTCAACATCGGGAAATGTCATTTTCACTGGGAGGTTTGTGATTCAGCACCTATCAAAGATTCATCCTCAACTTTTTATTTCGTCATATTTTCATTTTCCCGACTCAAGATACTTTGATCAAATGAAATAATAAATCCAGCCCGTCTGACACTCCCTGACACTGTGTCCTCGTCTGACAAGCTGGTCAATCTTGTCACAGTCTTTGTAACTTTTTGACTGCATATGTACTTTTTTAATGCCTTTCACCCCCCCCCCCATCTCTCTCTCTCTCTCTCTCTCTCTCTCTCTCTCTCTCTCTCTCTCTCTCTCTCTCTCTCTCTCTCTCTCTCATTCTCTCTCTCCCTCTCACCATCCCTTGCTCTCTTTTCTCTGCCTACTTTCTCTCTCTCTCATACCTGCACTCTCCTTTTTCTCTTTCCCTCTCATTCTCCCATTCTTCTCTCCTTCACTCGGTCTGTCTGTCTGGCTAGAGAGAGGAGGAAACGGATTGAGGTATTGAGTGCTTGTTACTGTCGGCGTCTAACTTAGACAGCTATCAGCCTCTATTTAATAAATCCCCAAGTGTCTTATACTTCTTTACTTCATGCTTATTGGACAGAGACAGTGAAAGAGTGGCAGGAAAGAGAGGAAGAGAGATGTTTGAAGTGTATTGGATCGAGCACATGCCAACACGCATGTGGTCTGAAGGAAGCGTCACTCGCCCTCCCTCCATTAACGTCCCGAAATGACATTCACTGAGAGTTTTTTTTCTTCCTCGTATTCCTCTCTCCTATACTCTGACGGTATCTCTCTCTCTCTCTCTCTCTCTCTCTCTCTCTCTCTCTCTCTCTCTCTCTCTCTCTCTCTCTCTCTCTCTCTCTCTCTCTCTCTCTCTCTCTCTTTGTGTGATTAAAATAACGAGGCGCTGGCTCTGAAGGTCATTCTATGCCAAATACAGAAGGATGACAGTGACGGAAAACTGGAGCTAAACTTGAAGGAAGGCAACATATCAGTAACTCTTATCATGTAGTTGCTGTTCAAATAAAAAGCCTTCATTAAGTTAAGAGTTAGCACATCCATGCATGCAGTTAGAACGAGGAAACAGACCAACTGAAGCTCGGGGGAAAGTGATTTTAACACTATAGTGCACATGGTGCAGGTGAATTGGTCCAACAGTCCCTCACTGTGCAGAGGATGCTGTGTCTGTGTCTGTGTGCATGTGCGTGTGTGATGGGAGGATGTTACACAGTATGCCGGTGGTCTGAACAGATGGATTTGTGGGGAGCACCGGAAGGTAGTTGCAGAGAGAGCAGTCCTGATGTTCACGGGTAGCTGACTCAACCACTGGGGGGCCAGGTAGGGGAAAAGGGACCGGAGAAAGGGTGAGAGTAGGGGGGATTGGGAGGTGGGGAGAGAGCTGGTAGTTAGAGGGGCAGCTAGTTTGGTTTTTAAATGTATTTGTCCACCCATCTGACAAAATGTCTCATGGCTGTGTACAGTACATTGCCTCCCTTCCCACCTCCCTCCCGCTGCCCCTTAGCAGACTACCCAGCATGCCTCAGGAGGAAGCCAGCGCCTCGGGTTCGCTCGGTACATGGCAAACCTTCAGATCCCAATGGTCCCTGATGGCTATCGCTCACCCTTTAACACTCTCCAACCGACTACTGTGTCTGCTGTCACTGATTAGTACAGAGGCTTCCTGTGGGCGCCACGGGACACTGAGTCCAGTTATCTGAGGAGAGAGAGAGGGAGAGATGGAGAGAGAGGCAGAGCGAGAGAGAGAGAGGCAGAGAGAGAGAGAGAGAGAGAGGCAGAGAGAGAGAGAGAGAGAGGCAGAGAGAGAGAGAGAGAGAGAGGCAGAGAGAGAGGCAGAGAGAGAGAGGGAGAGGGAGAGGGAGAGGGAGAGAGAGAGAGATGCAGAGGGAGAGAGAGGGAAAGGGAGAGGCAGAGGGAGGGAGAGAGAGAGAGAGAGAGAGAGAGAGAGAGAGAGAGAGAGAGAGAGAGAGAGGACATAATGATGTCAGGGGAGCTCAACCTAACCTCCAAGCCCCTCTCCTCTTTCCCACGAGCCTCAGAAGAACCCATCTCGCTCGCTCCCCAAAAATCTACTCCCTCCTTCCCTCCCCTCCATCGTTTGATTGCTGAATTAATGAGAGTGCAGGAGAGTGTGAAAAGTAGAAAAGATGACTAGCGGCCAGGCGGAAAGATCCGGAGCTTTCCTTCGCTCTGATCACATATGGACAATTTGGATGACAAGTTGAAAAGTGAAAAGCTTTGGTGGGAATAGGGGATAAAGGAGTCCTTTATTTAGTCAGAGACTTGGAGCAAGGCTATGGAATTGCAACTTTTTGTGTTCATCATGAATGTAAAGAATCATCCAAAAGCGTACGCTTTGAATTGAGAAATGACGCTACATTACGCTACATTATCCAATCAATATCATAATTGTTATGGGATACGCCACTGTTCCGATATTGCTCTGATAATTGAATCATAAGTTACGCTGCAATCAGAAAAACATTAGCGGCAGCGAGGCGGCTTCAAATGGCTCTTCCTTTATTTGAATCCTCAAAGCAGTTCCCAAAGAGAATGGGGAGATACTCAGTCACAAAGGCCTGCTTCAGATCCTTACTCACAGCTCACTGCCTTTGAGTGTTAAGCAACGGTGCATCGTATCATTATGTATAATTGGAGGAAATGAACTACTGTAATAGTTGAGAGTACAATGACACCGCGTCATGACAATGCTGAAAATGGTTATGCAAATCATGTTCCCGAATCGCACTTTCCCGAACTTCCGCTCGAAGTATCGTCTTGGAAATGTTGTCAGTGAGAGAGGGAGGGAGAGAGAGGATGGGAAATAACAGGAATACTGTATATACGAGTGTTTCATGTTCGAGGGTCCTGGGGGGGAAATGATGCAGACAACAGTGAATTAAAGAGGAAGCTGTACAACAGCCTTAAATAAACCAGATATTTCCATACACTTTTTTTTTTTTTCTTTCATTTTATTTTTTGATCTTGTGTTTGTGGTTCCGTTTTCAAAGGCTCAGCTCGCCTGAAGTATCCGTCTCTCCGTTTCCCCGCCATCTTCAAGTCATCTTGTTTTTCAATCACTCTTCCTGTCTTAACATCAGCGTCATTCATTTCACTCACTCACCTCTCTGTGGCATGAAGACTTTTCTCGAGCTCTCTGACACGTTCCACACTCTCAGTTGAGTATACTCTGTTATCTCACTCTCTCTCCCTCCCTGGCAAGACTCACCTGTAACTGTAAGTGGAGGGAAAGCCACTTAGCACAAATGTTCAATACCAACACAATTATACATGACTTCCGTGCATTCACTTTCTATGAGGGGGCTCTAATGGTAGATTTTCACCCACATGTTATTTAAACAGCTTCCAGGAGATTGGAGTAATACACTATGCTAATTAAGAGGTCACTGGGATCTGCCTCCCAAATGGCACCCTAATCCCTTTATAGGCCACTACATTTGACCAGATCCTATGGGCCCTAGTCAAAAAGTAGTGCACTATAGGGACTAGGGTGCCATGTGGGACGCAAACTGTGTTTGGAAAGCCATTACAGCCATCTATTCACTTAATCTTAATAGCCTGATGGACGTTTACCTCTACGATATGCTCTAGTAGCCCGCAGGACCACCCACCAGTGTTTTGCCGTGTAGACTATTCATTCATTTCTCAGTCTGTCTTTCTGTTGTTTCCGCTTGTCCTTTTCTGGGTGTCTGTAGCTGAGATTGGTGTAGGTTAGGTGGACTTGGTTGGTTATACAAGGGGATTTTGGGGGGTGATGCAGGGAGAAGGTGGATGCCGAATTTAGGAATAAGGCTTATCACGAGAGTCAAGGTTTGAGCTCTGACTAGCTTTCTGCTTGGCTGAAAAAACAAGCGTCATTCCAAGTCGTGTCGAGCCATAACACCGGCTGTCTCAGATTGTTCCGAAGTCGTTTCAGCGAGCCATGACACCCACTGTCTCAGATTGTTCTGAAGTCGTTTCAGCGAGCCATGACACCCACTGTCTCAGATTGTTCTGAAATCGTTGTTTTAGTTAGAAATCCTCTTTCTTTGTGGTTTGAGGTGGAATGACCCAAGTAATGACTCAACACAATCAACCGCTCAAAGATTGTGACACATACTGCATTCCTACCATCCATGACTTGAATCACATAACTTACCATGTAGCAAATTGTGTTTTGTAAATTAAAAAAAAAGAAGTACGGAGAGGCATGGACCTAGTAGAAATAGAGAAAAATGTCAACGACGCTTGTAACGTCCCCCCTGTTCAGATTGCTTCATAAAAACTGAGGTCTGGCCGTTAGTACACTTTAGTTGAACTTGACTCAGAAGTCTGCTGGCGTTACATAGCTCACATGGCATATCGCTCCCACTGTCAGGCTACCGTAAACCATGGACCTGGAATCCCACAGTGCCAAGACACCTGGATTATGGCATAATGTTTACTACATTACAACACTAACAAAGATTCTTGTCGGATAGGGCAGAGTCAACCAAGACTACAACTGGGTACAATGTCATGGAAACAGAACACACATAACCAAGATTCAAAAACATATCGTTTATTACAATGTTATAAATAGGTAATAGATGAAATGACTCAAGCAATGGTAGGGGTTGAAGGCTGTACCAAAGATGTTGTCGGTAGCACAAGGAGCTTGCTGAAAGTAGCTAAGTAGCGGCTGAGTAAAATACACACCCGTCTAGTTAAAAGGACACACTTGAAATGCGTTCTTAGGTAAGGCAGTGCAAACAGTGAGAAGCCACACAAGGCTGCAACAGTTAGTTCAATACAAATGTCCGCCTTCCACTTTAATAATATACATATCAACCATACAAACAATCATATAGGTTGCACTTTACCCTGTTGGGCTTCAAGCTGCCACATCAAGATACAACCAATTACTATGTATTACTTGAATATAGCTAACTAATGGTCATCAACGATACAATTAAAAACCTTACCGCAACTGGAGTGGCAGCTTGGCGTCCAGCAGATACCTTTCACAATAGAAAACACTGAAGACTTGGACCAGTAAAAGGGGAAGTCCACCCCGTAACACGCTGTCTATGTTTAATGTATAACTAGGTCTCGTCTTTAAAAGGTCACTCACATCCAGGCCTGGAATATGATTTACGCCTCTTTAAAACCTCTTGGAATTCTGGGGGTGGTATTTCATTTTTGTATAAAAAACGTTCCCGTTTTAAACAAGATGTTTTGTCACGACAAGATGCTCGACTATGCATATAATTGACAGCTTTGGATAGAAAACACTCTGACGTTTCCAAAACTGCAAAGATGTTGTCTGTGAGTGCAACAGAACTGATGTTACAGGCGAAACCCAGATAAAAATCCAATCAGGAAGTGCCCCATATTTTGAAAGCGCTGCATGCCAATGACTCCTTATATGGCTGTGAATGGGCTACGAATGAGCTTACGTTTTCTACGTATTCCCCAAGGTGTCTACAGCATTGTGACATCTTTTTACGCATTTATGTTGAAGAATAGCCGTAAGGGACCACATTGAGCAAGTGGTCACATAATGGCTCCTGCAGAAAATCTTGCGTAAAGTACTGAGGTAGCCATTATTCTAATCGCTTCTAATGAGAAACCAATTGTCCCGACGGATATATTATCGAATAGATATGTGAAAAACACCTTGAGGATTTATTCTAAACAACGTTTGCCATGTTTCTGTCGATATTATGGAGCTAATTTGGAAAAAAGTTTGGCGTTATAGTGACCGCATTTTCCGGTCGATTTCTCAGCCAAACGTGAAGAACAAACGGGAGCTATTTCGCCTACAAAAATAATATTTTTGGAAAAAAGGAACATTTGCTATATAACTGGGAGTCTCCTGAGTGAAAACATCCAAAGTTCTTCAAAGGTAAATTATTTAATTTGATTGCTTTTCTTATTTTCGTGAAAATGTTGCCTGCTGCTAGTAGGGCATAATGCTATGCTAGCCTATGATAAACTTACACAAATGCTTGTCTAGCGTTGGCTGTAAAGCATATTTTGAAAATCTGATATGACAGTGTGATTAACAAAAGCCTAAGCTGTGTCTCAATATATTTAATTTGTGATTTTCACGAATAGGAAGATTTTCTAGGGATATTTATGTCCGCTGCGCTATGCTAATTAGTTTGAGGCGATGATTACGCTCCCGGATCCGGGTTTGAGAGTCGCAAGAAGTTTTAAACCCCCCCATTCATTTGTCAACCACGGCATGCTCTGTCAACTCCACCATATTGTATTTAAGTGATTGTCAGCATATTACGGGGATGACAGGAAGTCAATAGCTCCTTCTGTAAATGGTGACAAATGCAGGTTCCTCTCGGCTCCGACGCCCTGACGAAAAAAGCTCTCACACATTGTATCTCTCTCTCTCTCTCTCTCTCTCTCTCTCGCACACACACTCATTATCTCTCTCACACACTTCTCTCTCTCTCTCTCTCTCTCTCTCTCTCTCTCTCTCTCTCTCTCTCTCTCTCTCTCTCTCACACACTCATTATCTCTCTCACACATGCTCTCTCTCTCTCTCTCTCTCTCTCTCTCTCACACACACACTCATTATCTCTCTCACACACTTTTTTTTTTCTCTCTCTCTCTCTCTCTCTCTCTCTCTCTCTCACACACACACTCATTATCTCTCTCACACATGCTCTCTCTCTCTCTCTCTCTCTCTCTCTCTCTCTCTCTCACACACACACTCATTATCTCTCTCACACACTTTTTTTTCTCTCTCTCTCTCTCTCTCTCTCTCTCTCTCTCTCTCTCTCTCTCTCTCTCTCTCTCTCTCATAAACAATTACAGAGCACCTCATACTGTAAGAATCCATTAATATTTTAATGAATGAGATACAATTCCAATCATACAAAACATGGTGGTGGATAATGGGAAACCGTATCTGGGCCCTTCCCTTTCGAGTTCACACAAAGGGGACCTTCTGTTTATTACGGGGTAGAAAGTCTACATTGATTGCCCGCACCAAAATGTTATTACATGCTTCATCCACTGTCTCTAAGTGTTTGAGTTGAAAAGATAAGTGGTTATGTCCTCAAGCCCTGCCTATGTAACGGAGTTTTAAGTGACTACCCCTTCCTGAGACCTCAAAAGTTGCACTGGCTCCCAAACCAATAAAGAGCTTTTAGCTCAGTGGGCTAAGGTGCTCCTTTGGTGCACAGGGGACCTCGGTTCAAGACCCTGAATCACACATCAGTCAATGTTGTACAAGGGGCAAGAGTCAAACTGGTCTGTGGCTACTGTGTGTGTTTATTGCCGCTTCCTTGTGCATTTATACGTATCTTCTCATCATAACATTTAAGGACTTGGTGTTTACAGTGGTGGTCTTTCTGTAAGTCAGTGTCTAAAAGTCAAAGGTCAAGTTAGTTCCTTTTTTGTCCAAGTCCAAGGTTAGTTTACCTCAAAGGATATATATCCTCTGTTGGTTTATTTCTACCACAGACCCCTCAATGGTGGATCTCTAGTCTAAAAACCCAAGTAATTATGTGGGAGAGAGAAAAGGAGGGGTCCCCTTGTTATACAAGGGACTGTTGTATTCATCTCCTCATTTTGCTCAAATGTCAACACCAGCCACAGTGGTTGGGGCACCACCAGGGCCCTGTTCTGGGAGAGTGGCCAGGGAGAAGGCACCTGACCTGGGTGCAAATTAAGATCTTTCGCCTCTTTCAATCTTATCAGTGTGACTGTTAGTTAACCAGCAGCCAGCCAGCCACACTGCCTTATTGAAACACAGTGAAAGAGAACAGGGGTTAGCACAAAATATCAAATCGAAACAACTGTTTCCCATGTCTCTTGCTCTCGTGTCTAGTTGTCACGTTGTTTGTAATAATGATGGTCGGACTAAGGCGCAGCGTACTTAGAGTTCCACATAATTTTAATGAATAAAGTGAAACTGAAGCAAATACACAACAATAAAGAATAAACGAACCGTGGCGACAATGCAGTGCTAACAGTCAACTTAACATAAACAATATCCCATATTGTGGAAAAAATGCTACTTAAGTATGATCCCCAAATAGAGACAACGATAACCAGCTGCCTCTAATTGGAAATAAACCTAGAACCCCACATAGAAAATATAAACTAGAACAACCCCTAGTCACGCCCTGACCTACTCTACCATATAAAATAAATGCTCTCTATGGTCAGGACGTGACACTAGTTTCATTTGTTTGATGTGCCTCTGTTTTCAACTTCTCTCTGAAAGGGCAAGGTCACCTCAATGGCTGGAACGCATTTTCAAATGGCTTGTTCGAAAACACAGTTGTTATCTGTTATCACAGACTGTTATCTTTCTAGAGTGGCAGCTTATCGTACCGTTTATTAAACCTAGAACCATGTCTCTTCGCCGCCGACGAGCTCCAGACTGTAGACGGTGCAGCAGTAGACTGGGGCTCAGGAAACAGAGCAGTAGTTCATTGACAACCAGGAGGCAGAGAGGAGAGAAAGCTGCTCAAAATCATAGTCCTCACTGATGCTGACTGGCTCCGACAGAAGAAAGAATTGGATCAGGTAAAGGGGGACAGAGAGAGGGAGAGAGATAAAGAGAGAGAGGGAGAGAGATAAAGAGAGAGAAGGAGAGAGATAAAGAGAGAGAGGGAGAGGGAGAGGGAGAGGGGTGAAAATGGGGTCTCCCTGCTTCAACGAGCTAACTCGGTGTCCGCCACACGGATAAAAGAGGACAAAGACCACTAGGGCCACTCAAACCTCATTAAACGCACAGTGGCACACACACACACACGCACGCACGCACGCACGCACGCACGCACGCACGCACACACATACACACACACACACACACACACACACACACACACACACACACACACACACACACACACACACACACGTCTGAATCCCAAAGCTAAAGATGTCTCTGACCTCTTGAAGGTATTACACAGCTGTCCGAACGCCTCTCGAGAACCTTACGCTTCGCTTGACAGGGAGATGGAGAGTGTGTTTGATACGGGCAGCTGTGGTTGACACTGGGCATTACGCCATCAAACGGGCGTAATCGCTGTGGCGACTTGATGAAATTGAGCCGATTTTAGATAAAAGACCAAGGTGTTGTGATCCAGTAAGCCCTTCGGGGGCAACTCGCTGTCTTTGAGGTCCAGTATGGCAGAGCTGTCCCCATGAGAAAGTAGGAGCTAGATTCAATCAGCAACTTGATCGGTCATGACGTCGTCGTCTCTGACGTCTAACCCTAGCCACATAATTGTGTTGATGAGGCAGCAGAACAGAGACAGAGACTGCGGCTACTCATTTCTACCTACTCTGGGATGGAGGCTAGGTCATGATTAAGTAGGGCAATGACTTCTGACTTTTGACCTACAGAGCTATTTCCGTGTTTCATATGGATGACTTTATAGTAGAAAGGTGT
>NC_092159.1:18292560-18295060 GCF_045791955.1 Oncorhynchus clarkii lewisi
AGAGAGAGAGAGAGAGAGAGAGAGAGAGAGAGAGAGAGAGAGAGAGAGAGAGAGAGAGAGAGAGAGAGAGAGAGAGAGAGAGAGAGAGAGAGAGAGAGAGAGAGAGAGAGAGAGAGAGAGAGAGAGAGAGAGAGTAAAATGGTTGTCCAGAAGATGGTTGTTTTTCTTTGGTTCTGAGGGATCACCAGGATTAGGGGCAATTTTGAGAAATATTAGTATCTTTGCGGCACACACAAAACATCAAGCTCTCTCTCTGTCTGTCTCTAACACATTCGCACACACAGAGAGAGAGACACACACACACAAACACAGACACACACATAGCTATTGCATTAAAAGTTAACTTGTTTAATGAACAGGAAGAAGACAAAATAAAAAAAATGAATGTTTGCTCTTAATCATTGTTTATCTCACTCTTAACAACTTAGTAGTTAGTAGTTACAGTATTTTTGACTGTGCTATTCTTTCTTTTTGCAACATGAATTCGCTATCAGTTAGCATGTGGAACATTCATGGTCTAAACTCGTCAACCTTTGGGAGAGAGTGTGGGGAGAGAGAGATCTAGACAGAGAGAGAGAGAGAGAGAGAGAGAGAGAGTGGGGAGAGAGATCCAGACAGAGAGAGAGAGAGAGAGTGGGGAGAGAGAGATCTAGACAGAGAGAGAGAGAGAGAGAGAGTGGGGAGAGAGAGATCTAGACAGAGAGAGAGAGAGAGAGAGAGAGAGAGAGAGAGAGTGTGGGGAGAGAGATCTAGACAGAGAGAGAGAGTGTGGGGAGAGAGAGATCTAGACAGAGAGAGTGTGGGGAGAGCGAGATCTAGACAGAGAGAGAGAGAGAGAGAGAGAGAGAGAGAGAGAGAGAGAGTGAGAGAGAGAGTGTGGGGAGAGAGAGATCTAGACAGAGAGAGAGCGAGAGAGAGAGAGTGGGGAGAGAGAGATCTAGACAGAGAGAGAGCGAGAGAGAGAGATCTAGACAGAGAGAGAGCGAGAGAGAGAGAGAGTGGGGAGAGAGAGATCTAGACAGAGAGAGAGCGAGAGAGAAAGAGAGAGAGTGGGGAGAGAGAGATCTAGACAGAGAGAGAGAGCGAGAGAGAAAGAGAGAGAGTGGGGAGAGAGAGATCTAGACAGAGAGAGAGCGAGAGAGTGGCGAGAGAGAGATCTAGATAGAGAGAGAGAGCGAGAGAGAGAGAGAAAGTGTGGGGAGAGAGAGATCTAGACAGAGAGAGAGCGAGAGAGTGGGGAGAGAGAGTGGTGAGAGAGAGATCTAGACAGAGAGAGAGCGAGAGAGAGAGAGTGGGGAGAGAGAGATCTAGACAGAGAGAGAGAGCGAGAGAGAGAGAGAGAGAGTGGTGAGAGAGAGATCTAGACAGAGAGAGAGAGAGAGAGAGAGAGTGGGGAGAGAGAGATCTAGACAGAGAGAGAGAGAGAGAGAGAGTGGGGAGAGAGAGATCTAGACAGAGAGAGAGAGCGAGAGAGAGAGAGAGAGAGAGAGAGAGAGAGAGGGGGAGAGAGAGATCTAGACAGAGAGCGAGAGAGTGTGGGGAGAGAGAGATCTAGACAGAGAGAGAGCGAGAGAGAGAGAGTGGGGAGAGAGAGATCTAGACAGAGAGAGAGAGAGAGAGAGAGATCTAGACAGAGAGAGTGAGAGAGAGCGAGTGGGGAGAGAGAGATCTAGACAGAGAGAGAGCGAGAGAGAGAGAGAGAGAGAGTGTGGGGAGAGAGCTAGACAGAGAGAGAGAGAGTGAGAGAGAGAGAGAGAGTGGGGAGAGACAGAGAGCTAGACAGAGAGCGAGAGAGAGAGAGAGCGAGAGAGAGAGTGATAGAGAGAGAGAGAGAGAGAGAGAGAGAGAGAGAGAGAGAGTGGGGAGAGAGTGAGAGAGAGAGAGATCTAGACAGAGAGAGTGGAGAGAGATAGATCTAGACAGAGAGAGAGCGAGAGAGAGAGAGAGAGAGAGAGAGAGAGAGAAAGTGAGAGAGAGAGAGAGGGAGAGACTTTGAAATGTTATATTTCTTTAATGAAGCATTCTCATTTAATTAAAACCTCAACACCCCCCTTAAAAAAAATACAAATACCTCCTGTTCTTCAGTACTGCATACCATACTCACCTTGCCCTCTAGACCACATTCCAAAACAACACCACACATCCCGATAACCAAAAACCTACAACCGTGTATCTAACTCATCTTCCCCAGCTGTACAGACAGCCCCCCCCCCCGACACACCGTATCTCCTGAAACATCTCCACACTTTTTATCATTTAATAGGACTCAAATTCGACCCTAATACCCTGACTACACCGCTCGCTTCTCATGCAGGAGCGTTGCAAAATACATTTTAAATCTTTGTTACTCAATTATTGCACCCACACTGCTCGCGCTCGTCAACAAGCGAACAAGGTCGGTGGCGGTAATGCACCTAATTTCTGAAAATCGCATTATAAAGTCGATAAAAAGTCAAGAGAAGAAAAAGCCTGGAAGGAGGAGAGATGACTAGAAACGATT
>NC_092159.1:19200060-19315443 GCF_045791955.1 Oncorhynchus clarkii lewisi
TTTTTCCCGTTCTGCTTTTTGCTATTCTCCTTTTTCTAGTCCTCCCGGTTTTGACCCTTACTTGTTTCTGGACTCTGTACCCGCCTGCCTGACCATCCTGCCTGCCTGACCATTCTGCCGTCCTTGACCACGAGCCTGTCTGCCCCTCTGTACCCGCCTGCCTGACCATTCTGCCTTCCTTGACCACGAGCCTGTCTGCCACTCTGTACCTCCTGGACTCTTCACTGGTTTTGACCTTTTTTCCTGTCCACGACCATGCCTACCCCTTTGGAATAATAAACATTGTAAGACTCCAACCATCTGCCTCCTGTATCTGCATCTGTATCTGCACCTTGTGCCTTGATAGAAAGTTGGGGGGTTTGGAGTGTAAACTGAGAGATCGAGGTGAGAATATTCTGGAGGCCCAGTTTCCAAACATGAACAAATTGATATAAGTGAATTCAATCAGCAAATAACAGCGGAAGTACAATAAAAGGTTAGGTTATTAAATCAACCTACCAGGTTGTTTACAAACACGACGGGAACAAGATCATCCACATGTATCTATCACATTGTTTACTAATACTGTAGAACTTATCTGTACCCATGGGATGCAGTGATCACAATATAGTGGCACCTTTACAATAGCTGGGCCTAAAAATAGTGTATAAGAGATCATACAAAAGATTTTGCTGTGACTCTTATGTGGATGATAAAAACATATTTGTTGGTCTGATGTGATTAATGAGGAGCATCCAGACGCTGCACTTGATGACTTTATGAAATTGCTTCTTCCAATTATTGATAAACATGCACCTGTTAAGAAACGGACTGTTAGAACTGTTAAGGCTCCATGGATTGATGAGGAATTGAAAAACGGTATGGTTGAAAGAGATGGGGCTAACAAGTCTGGCTGCACATCTGACTGGTTTACTTACTGCAAAATGAGAAATGATGTGACTAAACTCAACAAAAAGAAGAATAAACTTTATTATGAAGCCAAGATCAATGATATAAAGAAAAAAACTTGAGTACTTTAAATGACATTATCAACTCCATCTTTCATCGAATCAGATGGCTTATTTTTTACAAAACCATTTGATTTTGCCAATTCTTTTAATGATTATTTCATTGGCAAAGTGGGCAAACTTAGGCAGGAAATGCCAACAACGAACAGTGAGCAATTGTATTCATGCATAAAAAAAACAAATAATGAAAGAAAAGCATTGCAATTGAGTTTTGTAAAGTTAGTGTGGGAGAGGTGGGAAAATTATTGTTATCGATCAATAATGACAAGCGTCCTGGCATTGACAACTTAGATGGAAAGCTACTGAGGATGGTAGCTTACTCTATTGCTACTCCTATCTGTCATATTTTTAATCTGAGCCTAGAGGAAAGTCTTTGTCCTCAGGCCTGGAGGGAAGCCAAAGTAATTCCACTACCCAAGAGTGGTAAAGCGGCCTTTACTGGTTCTAACAGCAGACCTATCAGCTTGCTGCCAGCTCTTAGCAAACTGTTGGGAAAAATTGTTTGACCAAATACAATGCTATTTCTCTGTAAACAAATTAACAACAGACTTTCAGCATGCTGATAGAGAAGGGCACTCAACATGTACTGCACTGACACAAATGACTGATAATTGGTTGAAAGAAATTGATAAAGATTGTGGGAGTTGTACTGTTAGATTGCAGTGCAGCCTTTGATATTGTTATGGCTTTTCAACCTCTGCCATATTGTGGATTCAGAGCTATCTACAGTGCCTTGCGAAAGTATTCACCCCCTTGGCAATTTTCCTATTTTGTTGCCCTATAACCTGGAATAAAAATAGATTTTATTCACACAACATGCCTACCTCTTTGAAGATGCAAATTGCAAATGATTTGCATAGTCAACTTACACACATACTTATCCCACCAGACATGCCACCAGGGATCTTTTCACAGTCCCTAAACCATAACAAATTCAAGAAAGTGTACAGTATTATATGGAGCCCTTATTGCATGGAACTTCCTTCCATCTCATATTGCTCAAATAAACAGCAAACCTGGTTTCATAAAACAGATAAAGCTTCACCTCACGGCACAAGGCCTCTCCCCTATTTGACCTAGATAGTTTGTGTGTATGCATTGATATGTAGGCTACGTGTGCCTTTAAAAAAAATAAATGTATGTAGTGATGTCCTTGAGCTGTTCTTTTGATGTCTATTGATGTTCTCTATTATGCCATTCTGTATTATGTTCCATGTTTTGTGTGGACCACAGGAAGAGTAGCTGCTGCTTTTGCAACAGCTAATGGGGATCCTAATAAAATACCAAATACTAAAAAACACCTCAAACTGAATTAAATGGTTTGTTTAATATTAATTCAATCATGCTTGAATCAAAGTCAATCTCCGTTTTCCCCCAGTCTTTAATTCACCATCCTCACTCCCTCTGCCTGTTACACACACACACACAAACACACCATCCTTCCTTCCCACACAACATACACACCTCCCCTACACACTACGTATCCCACCCGCATGACTTGACAGCCGAATACCAATAAACTGACAGCTCCTCCACATAAAGGTTATGATGCCTCTGAAATATCAAAGCCTTCAGGTGATTGGATAGGAGTTCTGCTGTTGGTGGACGTGTGGTCTTCACCAACAGCAAGGAGGGCTACTCATAAGACATAACCCAAAGGATATCATGCCCACATACAGTCAGTTCCAAAAATATTTTGCACCCTTGATGAAGATGAGCAAAAAAGACAGTATAAAATAAATAATACAAATACTGAGCTATTCAACAACAACAAAAAGGGCGGTGATATGGTGTGCATGGCCAAAGAGCTCTATTTTCATGTCATCTGACCGTAGCACAGGTTCCAATTCAGGTGCCAATGCCATTTAGCCATCTCTAGGCATTTACATTTGTTGGGTGACATGAAAATAAAGCTCTTTGGCCACGTACACAAGTAGTGGGTTTGGTGTCTAAAGAAACATCCACATGAAGAGAAGAACCACATACTGACTGTAAAATATGGTGGTGGATTGTATATGTTATGGGGATATTTGGCCTCCACTGGTCCTGGAACACTTGTTAATGACAACGGCATCATGAACTTTACCCAGTACCAGGACCTTTTAGACAAAAACACGGCTGCCGCTGCAAGGAGGCTGAAACTTTGCCATAAGTGGATCTTTCAGCATGACGATAGCCACACATGAAAATCCTCAAAGAAATTGTTAATTGCAATAGCCATCTCAGTCTCCATACTTAAAACCCATTGTGATTTGAATTGAAGTGTCAGTCCATCAACTAGGGCTTTAAACTCAATATAAAGAGGCCAATATGATGAAAAACCAAAAGGATGTCACACCTCCACCATATCACCAAAGGAACACAGGTGTATGGTAAGAGAGGCCTAGCAACGACAAAAAGGTGCATTTCTTACACACACTACAATCTGTTTCCTTGTTGTTGGCACATTGGCTGCTCACTCCACACTCTATTTAACAGCACACATCCATCCATCTGTTGTTGTGACAATGCATATCTGCTATTCCATTAATATAGTAACTCCCCTCTGTTTGTGCTCTCTATCTCTCCTCACTGTATCCATCATTTCCCGTTGAATTCAGTCCCCTGTTCTCTCTGCTTTATTGTGCCAGTCCTGCCAAAACTGCACCGCCATGCATCCTATTGTTCCACCAGGCCTGTGTTTTCTAGTTTAGTCTTGTCTGTCTAAGTTTGGTGTTGGTGTGTATGCATGCATACCAGGCCTCTGCTTCAGCTCTGTATGTTTTCGAACAGGTAGGTGTGTGTGTGTGTGTGTGTGTGTGTGTGTGTGAGATTGCATCCCTAAAGCTACATATACATCATCCAAAAAAACACCTTCTCCAGCTTTATCCTCAGCTGGAAGAACCCACTCCACAACACCATTTAGTTATAGTATATTGTATTTTGTTTTGGGCTTTGAGCCATCCTTCCCCCACTTGACTAATGACACTAATCCTGCTATCTGTAACACGGAACCCAAACCGGCTGCGTGCGTGCGCCATCGTGCATTTAGTATTTATGCTGCAGTAGTTTGTGTCGGGGGGCTAGGGTCAGTCTGTTATATCTGGAGTATTTCTCCTGTCTTATCCGGTGTCCTGTGTGAATTTAAGTATGCTCTCTCTAATTCTCTCTTTCTTTCTCTCCCTCTTTCTTTCTCTCGGAGGACCTGAGCCCTAGGACCATGCCTCAGGACTACCTGGCATGATGACTCCTTGTTGTCCCCAGTCCACCTGGCTGTGCTGCTGCTCCATTGTCAACTGTTCTGCCTGCGGCTATGGAATCCTGACCTGTTCACTATGATTATTAATATTTGACCATGCTGGTCATTTATGAACATTTGAACATCTTGGCCATGTTCTGTTACAATCTCCACCTGGCACAGCCAGAAGAGGACTGACCACCCCTCATAGCCTGGTTCCTCTCTAGGTTTCTTCCTAGATTTGGGCCTTTCTAGAGGGTTTTTCCTAGACATCGTGCTTCTACACCTGCATTGCTTGCTGGGTTTTTGCATTTAGGCTGGGTTTCTGTACAGCACTTTGATATATCAGCAGATGTAAGAAGGGCTATATAAATGTATTTTGTCCCCCCACAACAAACGCGATCAAGACACGCAGGTTAAAATATCAAAACAAACTCTGAATCAATTATATTAATTTGGGAATGGCAATTATGGCAATTTAGCTAGCTAGCTTGCACTTGCTAGCTAATGTGTCCTTTTTAGCTAGCTTGCTGTTGCTAACTCATTTGTCCTGGGATATAAACATTGAGTTGTTATTTTACCTGAAATGCACAAGGTCCTCTGCTCCACCAGTGAATCCACACATAAAGCGGTTAACCGAATCGTTTCTAGTCATCTCTCCTCCTTCCAGGCTTTTTCTTCTCTTGACTTTATATTGCGATTGGCAACTTTCATAAATTAGGTGCATTACCACCAATGACCTCGTTCGTCTTTCAGTCACCCACGTGGGTATAACTAATGAGGAGATGGCATGTGGGTACCTGCTTCTATAAACCAATGAGGAGATGGAAGAGGCAGGACTTGCAGCGCGATCTGCGTCACAAATAGAACTGACTTCTATTTTAGCCCTTGGTAACGCAGATGCTGGTTGGCGCGCGGAAGCAGTGTGGGTGCAATAATTGAATAATATAGGTTGATACATTTATTTTGCCATGCTCACGCACGTACAATTTATGCACAATGGCGCAACCGCGCAGCCGGTTTGGGTTCCGTGTAAGAGGCAACAAACCTAATGCAGACAAGGGGCCAATAAAATCCCCATACGCACTGTAGGGCAAGTGAGACAGAGACCGGAGAAGTCACAAAAACCGGAGATAAACTAACTCTTTATTCAAGCAGCGCTGTCTGGCAATGCAGATTATTTCCCCCAGTGGAAGGAATTACAAATAACCACATACTGAGTTGTTTGACATTCACTTTAAACGGGGCTTAGGCAGTGTGTTGGATTGCTTGCGATGTAATTGTGGTGCTGGGTGACTAGGCTGCAAATAGTGTATGCAGGTGATTGACACCAAACTCATTGGTTGTGGGGTTGTTTTTTTTTGGGGGGGGGGGGGGGGGTGTAACTGTGTGCTTGTTCGACTATGCAAGGAAACTTAACTGGTTTCTGTTGACACATCCGAAGTGGAAAGTTTTTTGCTCAGTTTTTTCAGAGGTTGTTATCTAATAGCAGCATGATTTGTTTGTTGTACAGAATGCGGTAGACTGACGTTCTTCATCTGACATTGTGCGTCTGAGTGGGAGACTACAGGGGGCTGACAGGAACATTATTTGGGGATAAAGTTATGTCAGACACCTGGGGTTCTCCTCTTGACATACCCAAAACCAATTGATTACAACACCAGGAACCTGAATAAGGGTATTAAACACAGAGAACACTTGTATTAAAAGATTGGTGCTAAGGTATTGCTAGATTTTGTGATAGAAACATTTTTGTACAATCAATGTTTAATGTCTGTCTGTGCTAATGTCATTTTATCTACACTAGCAGCTTTTTGAAGTGAATTGTCTGCTCTTGTATACACTGGAACTACATAATGGAACCAAAACCACATATTCCCAAGTGACCACAATAATTTCAATGTGTACTGAATAGGTCTGTCGTGGAATATTCTAATCAAGTTTGAGAGACTGTCATTTCTTCAAACAATCATCTTTATTCAAAATCGATTAATTATCGCAATAATGAGATTGGTCCACCCAACAGTCTTGATTATTGGGCCAAGCAGCCTAACTGATAATGAAAAAAACAGATCTTATATAGGACCTCCCATAAGCCACCTTGGGTTCGTCCTGTGGTCATCTGCCTCTGGTGATATTTCTCAGATGCAAGTGTAGCCGATGTGAAATGGCTAGCTAGTTAGCGGTGGTGCGCGCTAGTGGCGTTTCAAATCAGTGACGTCACTTGCTCTGAGACCTTGAAGTAGTGGTTCCCCTTGCTCTGCAAGGGCCACGGCTTTTGTGGAATGATGGGTAACGATGCTTCGAGGGTGACTGTTGACGTGTGCAGAGCGTCCCTGGTTTGCGCCCAGGTCGGGGCGAGGGGACGGACGTAAAGTATATACTGTTACACAAGGATTATAACATACAATGAAATGTTCTATTTCTTCAGGCTACTATCTCGAGTCACACACACCACGTCTTATCTATGATTGCAGGCTCAGTCAGACCGGAGACATGTGTCTCACATACACCACTAATCATAGAATGCGGATGTAAAGTGTTTTATCACCAAGCCATCACTTATCCAGTTGCCATCCCAAGCTTGAAAAGACTCCTCTCAGAATATATATATATGAGAGAGAGAGAGGAGAGAGAGAGAGAGAGAGAGAGGAGAAAGAGCTAGAGAGAGAGAAAGAAAGAGAGAGGAGAAAGAGAAAGAGAGAGGAGAAAGAGAGAGAAAGAGAGAGAAAAAAAGAGCTAGAGAGAGAGAAAGAGAGTGGCGAAAGAGCTAGAGGGAGAGAGAAAGGGAGAGAGGGAGAGGGAGATAAAGAGAGAAATGTAGATACAGAGGAGTCAGAAAGAAAGAGAGTGAAGGGGTTACCATGTCAACACTCCAGGTCTATTGCTTGGCATGCATCAAGCTGCCACTAGCGCAAACACCTCCAACTTCATCTCTCGCCTCTGTTGCCATGGTTTTTTAGCCTCTTCCAGTGCTCTTCCAGGTCTGCTCTTTGGTGCACTTTGGCTTCCAGTCACCCCTCTCCAGATACATTCCCTTTAATGAGATAGAGGTGGTTCAGAATAGCCCTGTGGGCCTTTAAGTCAACCATGAGGGGGCCAAAACACACCTACAACAATAAGTTGCTATGTTAAAGAATTTAATACGTTTTAAGAATAAAGTTAAGAATATAGTGTAGATCAATAGGCTGTGGTGTTATGGTATTCTGTAACACACCTGTGTAGCAAGAGAGAACGCCATAACTCTGCGTTTACCAAGCGTGATTACATGTTCAGACGATGCATTTTTTTTTTACTATATCTAAATCTGTGATAAGAAAGAACAAATATTTGTGCAATTACGAATCATGTCTTTGTGGTATGCTCTATGTTACCATAGTGGGAGGAATCCTAATTCCATGCTAGGAATAATACAATCTCTCCTTTCAGTGAAAATGTTAGTGTTTTGCTGCACATTTGATTAGGAATTTCACTCTCAAGAAAGCAATAACAGAGCAAGATCTGTAAAACTCAAAACATAATAGGAACACAAATGTAGGTATTAAGTACAATTATGTAAATTAGAGCACAAGGTCATGGTATCATACCAAAGACACTGTGAAAGTACCCAATGTTGAGACAACTTAGTTAAGATGAAGCCCTTGGTTTGGAAGCCTGTATGATATATAATATGAAATACTACATTGTAACAAAATCTGACCTTATTGGTCGACTATCTACAGTATTTCTTGGTATAATATGATTTATTTGTGGGGGAAGTAAAGCAGACATGTTCATTGAAGTTCATTACTCTGAATACACCGAAATATCCCTAAAAAGCATTTCCACTATATAGAACAACGGCCTATTTTCTCAAAGTAATCCATAGACATGTTGATTAATAAGACATACATAGCTCAAATATACTTTCTCTTTGTGATGTAATGCAATAAGACATGAACCTGACACCTGGCTTTAATGACGATAAACTACTAAACCCAGACAGAAGAAGAAGGGAAAAGTGTGACTTGGACATTGTCACAGCCCAAACTGCTGTGTTTTCTTTCACTGCAACAGATTTGAATTGGAAAAAGCAGCAGTGCATTTGTCACTGACAAAAATACCACCGTCTTTCCCCAGCTTTAACTAGGAATAATCCCCACCCCTCTTTCCCCAGCTTTAACTAGGAATAATCCCCACCCCTCTTTCCCCAGATTTAACTAGGAATAATCCCCACCCCTCTTTCCCCAGCTTTAACTAGGAATAATCCCCACCCCTCTTTCCCCAGCTTTAACTAGGAATAATCCCCACCCCTCTTTCCCCAGCTTTAACTAGGAATAATCCCCACCCCTCTTTCCCCAGCTTTAACTAGGAATCTTTCCCACCCCTCTTTCCCCAGCTTTAACTAGGAATAATCCCCACCCCTCTTTCCCCAGCTGTAACTAGGAATAATCCCCACCCCTCTTTCCCCAGCTTTAACTAGGAATAATCCCCACCCCTCTTTCCCCAGCTTTAACTAGGAATAATCCCCACCCCTCTTTCCCCAGCTTTAACTAGGAATAATTCCCACCCCTCTTTCCCCAGCTTTAACTAGGAATAATCCCCACCCCTCTTTCCCCAGCTTTAACTAGGAATAATCCCCACCCCTCTTTCCCCAGCTTTAACTAGGAATAATCCCCACCCCTCTTTCCCCAGCATTAACTAGGAATCCTTCCCGCCCCTCTTTCCCCAGCTTTAACTAGGAATAATCCCCACCCCTCTTTCCCCAGCTTTAACTAGGAATAATCCCCACCCCTCTTTCCCCAGCTTTAACTAGGAATCTTTCCCACCCCTCTTTCCCCAGCTTTAACTAGGAATCCTCCCCACCCCTCTTTCCCCAGCTTTAACTAGGAATCTTTCCCACCCCTCTTTCCCCAGCTTTAACTAGGAATCTTTCCCACTCCTCTTTCCCCAGCTTTAATTAGGAATCCTCCCCACCCCTCTTTCCCCAGCTTTAACTAGGAATCTTTCCCACCCCTCTTTCCCCAGCTTTAACTAGGAATCTCTCCCACCCCTCTTTCCCCAGCTTTAACTAGGAATCCTCCCCACCCCTCTTTCCCCAGCTTTAACTAGGAATCTTTCCCATCCCTCTTTCCTCAGCTTTAACTAGGAATCCTCCCCACCCCTCTTTCCCCAGCTTTAACTAGGAATCCTCCCCACCCCTCTTTCCCCAGCTTTAACTAGGAATCTTTCCCACCCCTCTTTCCCCAGCTTTAACTAGGAATAATCCCCACCCCTCTTTCCCCAGCTTTAACTAGGAATCTTTCCCACCCCTCTTTCTCCAGCTTTAACTAGGAATAATCCCCACCCCTCATTCCCCAGCTTTAACTAGGAATAATCCCCACCCCTCTTTCCCCAGCTTTAACTAGGAATAATCCCCACCCCTCTTTCCCCAGCTTTAACTAGGAATAATCCCCACCCCTCTTTCCCCAGCTTTAACTAGGAATAATCCCCACCCCTCTTTCCCCAGCTTTAACTAGGAATCCTCCCCACCCCTCTTTCCCCAGCTTTAACTAGGAATCCTCCCCACCCCTCTTTCCCCAGCTTTAACTAGGAATCTTTCCCACCCCTCTTTCCCCAGCTTTAACTAGGAATCCTCCCCACCCCTCTTTCCCCAGCTTTAACTAGGAATCTTTCCCACCCCTCTTTCCCCAGCTTTAACTAGGAATCCTCCCCACCCCTCTTTCCCCAGCTTTAACTAGGAATCTTTCCCACCCCTCTTTCCCCAGCTTTAACTAGGAATAATCCCCACCCCTCTTTCCCCAGCTTTAACTAGGAATCCTCCCCACCACTCTTTCCCCAGCTTTAACTAGGAATCTTTCCCACCCCTCTTTCCCCAGCTTTAACTAGGAATCCTCCCCACCCCTCTTTCCCCAGCTTTAACTAGGAATCTTTCCCACCCCTCTTTCCCCAGCTTTAACTAGGAATCCTCCCCACCCCTCTTTCCCCAGCTTTAACTAGGAATCTTTCCCACCCCTCTTTCCCCAGCTTTAACTAGGAATCCTCCCCACCCCTCTTTCCCCAGCTTTAACTAGGAATAATCCCCACCCCTCTTTCCCCAGCTTTAACTAGGAATCCTCCCCACCCCTCTTTCCCCAGCTTTAACTAGGAATCCTCCCCACCCCTCTTTCCCCAGCTTTAACTAGGAATCTTTCCCACCCCTCTTTCCCCAGCTTTAACTAGGAATCTTTCCCACCCCTCTTTCCCCAGCTTTAACTAGGAATCTTTCCCACCCCTCTTTCCCCAGCTTTAACTAGGAATCTTTCCCACCCCTCTTTCCCCAGCTTTAACTAGGAATCTTTCCCACCCCTCTTTCCCCAGCTTTAACTAGGAATCTTTCCCACCCCTCTTTCCCCAGCTTTAACTAGGAATCTTTCCCACCCCTCTTTCCCCAGCTTTAACTAGGAGACATTGGTTAGATACATTGGTTTCATTAAGAGTCAATAAACAAACTGCGGATTCTGTGCCAGTTTCTCCTTTTGATATTCCCATACATTTGTTGTTGGCCTGACCTTGCCATTCATTACCCTCACTGAGGGACAACAAAGGGCCCCCTCCCAAGTTCTAAGGCCCCGTCACATGTAATTTATATAGTTTGTAAGGCCAGGTCTAATCATTTTCTATAATGTCGTATTAAGCGACTGCATTTATTATGAGTGGAAATTGCGTTTCACCTTGCATTTTTGATTATTCTGTCGGGCCCATTCTCTCTCTCTGTCTCACCACTTAGAGGGGAAAGTACAAATGTTAGAGGTCCTTGAAGGGTTTGGGTGGATCAATGTTTCTTCACCACTGAACGTTTCTCAGCTCTCTAATAATAATTTAGGCGAGTCCTTTTCAAACCATGCTTCCTTTATATTTACTGTAATACATTTCATATTAAGACATATCTCTATTGAGGGCTTGTTGTTTAGCTGTGTGTATAGCTGTACTCTGTATATCCCCTATATCACTGTTGCATTTACTGGAAGGCATAATATACACTTTAAATGTTGACAATAAAAGGAATTGGATAAGTCTAGAAATGTATTAATTAACTGCCAAAGATGATTAATCTTAAACCACCCTGATTTAATTTCCTGCACGATATATAATATTTGACATGTGACATATTCAATAATAAACCCTATTCACACATAATTTGTCTTACAAAATGTATACAAATGTATTAGACAAATACCATAACTGGACTAAAACCATTCTCATAACCCATCTCTCAGTAGATTGAATACATTTCCTTCTGAGATTGTTTATGTGGATCATATGGATATGTCTATCTGTTCCCGAATCAGTTTTAACAGGCACTAAGTTCCACGAGGGGAGGTTACGTAACAGCTCACATCATCGTCAATAACTTTCAGGTCATCAAATATAACATAATTAAGGTCATTAAGATTTTGCTCCACATCCACTTGACAATTGATCACCAATGCATCTACTGGGAACAAAGAGGAACGAGGTTGGTAACAACGCTTAGATCAATACAGGCTGGAGGGATAACCTCCAACGACAGTCCAGCGACAGAGCTAATCGTCATGCGAGGAGTGCGATAGTCATTGCTGTGTTGTTGAAGGGGCTGAAGCCTGCTCTGACGGTGCTTGGGCCTTCTGATGACCGCAAACAAAAGGGAAAGGAGGAGGAGATGATGCCTCACAGCAGATTAATCTTGTCAATCCCAGATCAATTGAGGCCCATCTGTGAGTGAGCACTCTATAGCGAAGGTATAAATAGGCTCATTTCCGGTGAATTGGGACATCAAGTTACAACCATAGAAATAGAATGTCTATTAATTCTATGTATATTAATTATATATATATATATATATATATATATATAGAATGCTAGACTCTTCATTATTAGCAGTGGTTGTGAGTCAAACTGTGCAGAAGACCTTGGAATAAGGCTGAACATGCATAAGAGTGTCTTCTTGAAAAGCTTGAAGTTTAATGTCAGCATCATCATTCAAATCTATTATCTGCTCTTAGAAAGTCATGCCTCTGGCTTTTTTACTTTAGACAACACGTGAGAATATAGTCGGTGACATTAACATGATCTTGTTGTGTGGAAAACAATCGATTGTCATTCTGGCTATTTCTTTCCTTGTAGGAGAAAAAAAACACCCTTGAGGCATTAAATACACAAATATATAAGGGTCATTACTGCCTTATCTCGACAGAGATAACTTTCTACGTGTTTTTCTCATGCTACACACACAGATGTTATGCTTGGCCACTCGAATACAATGAGGGAAAAACAAGTCCCAGGTTATCCAGTAGAGAGTTGGGCTCATCCATCCATAATGAGATAAAAGATAAGGTGAGGAGGATTGTGGGTCGGTTGGAGCCAGAGGTCAATAGTGATTGTCTACAAAACATGGCCCTAACAAGGGCATCTGGACATCATAGGATCTCGTGACTAGCTTTGACTGCAATGTAATTCCCTAACTTGGGTGGAGAAAACCACAAGATCCTCAAGTCTAACACCATAAAAGGGAGATGATAAAGCTCTTGCAGCAAATCTGTTGCCTGTCCACGTATCTTGTGTGTCTTTGGATCGGTTAGCCTATATCCCTGTACCTGGGAAATGTGCTGAATGGGCATACTCTACCTTCAACTACACCATAGGTTCTATTGCTAAATCCGGCCAGCCAGTGAGAAAATAGTCACAGGGTCAGAACGAGGTATTACTGAGTCCAATGCTGACGCAGGTTTAGTCCATCAGCTCAGTATCCCACAAACCCTCTCTTTCCATAGAGGGATTTTCAGGGTCAGGGCTAGTGATCTATGGACTGATTGACTCTCTTCAGGAGGCTCAGAAAGCCAGCTGGGGCCTTTTTCCCTTCACATTACCAGCAGAAAAAAGTTTATTAACGGACGGTTTGCTAGTGAGGGACCGTTACATGACCCTTAAAAAGGTTCAGGAGAGACTGAGACACCGGTGTTACAATGTGGAATAGATGATCTGCTTCCCAGAATAAAAATAAACTTCATTCAGAGAAGATGCTCCTACTTTTTTTTTACTTCTTCGGGATCAGTGTCCCTTCCACGGGACAGTTGAGCTAACGTAGGCTAATGCGATTAGCATGAGGTTGTAAGTAAGAAGAACATTTCCCAGGACATAGACATATCTGATATTGGCAGAAAGATTAAATTATTGTTAATCTAACTGCACTATCCAATTTACAGTAGCTATTACAGTGAAAAAATACAATGCTATTGTTTGAGGAGAGTGCAACATTTTGAACATGAAAAGTTATTAATAAACAAATTAGGCACATTTGGGCAGTCTTGAAAAAACATTTTGAACGAAAAATACAATGGTTTATTAGCTCAGTCAAACTTTGCACATACACTGATGCCATCTGGTGGCCAAAATCGAAATTGCACCTGGGCTGGAATAACACATTATGGCCTTTCTCTTGCATTTCAAAGATGGTACAAATAATGTTTTTTTTCTTTGTATTATCTTTTACCAGATCAGTTGTGCTATATTCTAATACATTCCTTTCACATTTCCACAAACTTCAAAGTGTTTCCTTTCAAATGGTACCAAGAATATGCATTTCCTTGCATCAGGAGCTGAGCTACAGACAGTTAGATTTGGGTATGTCATTTTAGGTCATTAAAACTTTCATTAAATCACACATGTAAGATACCAAATTAAAGCTACAAAGTCATTGTGAATCCAGCCAACATGTCAGATTTCAAAAAGGCTTTTCGGCGAAAGCATAAGAAGCTATTATCTGAAAGAAAGAGAGAATAGCATATTTCAACCCTGCAGGCACCACACAAAACGCAGAAATAAAATATAAACCATGCCTTACCTTTGACGAGCTTCTTTTGTTGGCACTCCAATATGTCCCATAAACATCACAATTGGTCCTTTTGTTCAATTAATTCCGTCGATATATATCCAAAATGTTACCTGTTACCTGTAAAGTTTGACAAATCATTTCAAACTACTTTTGTAATACAACTTTAGGTATTTTTAAACGCTAATAATCGATCAAATTGAAGACGGGTCTGTTTTCAATACAGGAGGATCACAAACTAACGCTACTTTTCTAGTCTTGTGCAACTGTCAAACAGTACACATAACGTTACCCTGATTCAAGATGGCCGTACTTCTTCATTTCACAAAGGAATAACCTCAACCTATTTCCAAAGACTGGTGACATCCATTGGAAGCGGTAGGAACTGCAAAGTGCCTTAGAAATCTAGTTCCCCAATGAAAACTCATTGAATTGACAGTGACCTCAAAGAAAAAATTCTGAATGGTTAGTCCTCGGGGTTTTGCCTGCTACATAAGTTCTGTTATACTAAGACATGATTCAAACAATTATAGAAACATCAGAGTGTTTTCTATCAAAAGCTACTAATAATATGCATATCTTAAATTCTTGGCATGAGTAGCAGGAAGTTGAAATTGGGCACGCTATTTATCCAAAAGTGAAAATGCTGCCCCCTATCCCAGAGAGGTTTTAAGAGTTTAATTTGTTTTGCATCAGCATTTAACTACACACCAACAATACCCAAAAGCCTTGAATACGTTTTGGCTTTCTAAGAGCTCTTCATGGTCTCTGTGTTGTGTCATGGTAAATGTTCTGAGGCTATAACTACAGTATGAGTAAGTTTTGCTTGGTAACATGCTTGAATTGAAGTCAAGCTGCCAGCATAAGGCAATGTAAACTAAATCCAGTGCCTTGCGAAAGTATTCACCCCCCTGGGCATTTTTCCTATTTTGTTGCCTTACAACCTGGAATTAAAATAGATTTTTGGGGGAGTTTGTATCATTTGATTTACACAACAGGCCTACCACTTTGAAGATAAAACATATGTTTTATTGTGAAACAAACAAGAAATAAGACAAAAAAAACTGAAAACTTGAGCATGCATTACTAAGTCAATACTTTGTAAAGACACCTTTTGCAGAAATTACAGTTGCAAGTCTCTTAGGACATGTATCTGCAAGCATGCCACATCGAGCCACTGGGATTTTTGCCCACTACTCCAGCTCCTTCAAATTGGATTGGTTCCTGCTGGTGTGCACCAATCTTTAAGCCGTACCACATATTCTCAATTGAATTTAGGTCTGGGCTTTGACTAGGCCATTCCAAGACATTTAAATGTTTCCCCTTAAACCACTCCAGTGTTGTTTTAGCAGTATGCTTAGGGTCATTGTCCTGCTGGAAGGTGAACCTCCGTCCCAGTCTCAAATCTCTGGAAGACTGAAATAGGTTTCCCTCAAGAATTTCCCTGTATTTAGCGCCATCCATCATTCCTTCAATTCTTACCAGTTTTCCAGTCCCTGCCGATGAAAAACATCGGATGATGTACTCGGGGTGATGAGGTGTTGGGTTTGCGCCAGACATAGCGTATTCATTGACGGCCATAAAGCTCGATTTTTGTCTCATCTGACCAGAGTACCTTTTTCCATATGTTGGGGGAGTCTCCCACATGCCTTTTGGTGAACACCTAAGGTGTTTGCTTAGTTTTTTCTTTAAGCAATGGCTTTTGTCTGGCCACTCTTCCGTAAAGCCCAGCTCTGTGGAGTGTAAGGCTTAAAGTGGTCCTATGGACAGATACACCAATCTCCGTTGTAGAGCTTTGCGGCTCCTTCAGGGCTATCGTTGGTCTCTTTGTTGCCTCTCTGATGAATGCCCTCCTTGCCTGGTCTGTGAGTTTTGGTGGGCGGCCCTCTCTTGGCAGGTTTGTGTGGTGCCATACTCTTTCAATTTTTTAACAATGGATTTAATGGAGCTCTGTAGGATGTTCAACATTTTTATTACCCAACCCTGATCTGTACTTCGCCACAACTTTGTTCCTGACCTGTTTGGAGAGCTTCTTGGTCTTCATGGTGCCACTTGCTTGATGGTGCCCCTTGCTTAGTGGTGTTGCAGACTCTGGGGCCTTTCAGAACAGGTGTATATATATTGAAATTATGTGACAGATCATGTGACACTTAGATTGCACACAGGTGAACTTTTTTAAATGAATTGACAACTGTAACGTACTGGGTGTCGTGAGTATGAAGTCAGGCGCAGGGAAAACAGAGAGTTCCATAAGGTGCTCTTTTAATGCTCACACGGTGAACCACGGCCACCCCACTAAACACTAGTTGCTCAAAACCAAAATGCCCCAGACACGGGGAACGAAAACAGTCCAGCACTATATACGAACATACACCAACACGTTTGTCTGTAACAAACACCAGGGTTACAATAAACAATCCCCCACAACGAAACGGGCGGGCTGACTAATAAAGCCCAACTAATTACAACCAACTCAAAACAGGTGTAATCAATAAACACATAAGGAGGGGGAGAAAATAATCAGTGGCAGCTAGTAGGCCGGCGACGACCAGTGCGTCCGCCTTTACGTTCTGGGAACCCGGTCTATAAGATAGCGTAAACCGGAATCGGGTGAAGAACATGGCCCCCCTTGCCTGACGTGGGTTCAGTCTCCTAGCTGCCTGAATATACTCCAGATTCTGGTGGTCGGTCCAGATGAGAAAGGGGTGCTTAGCCCCCTCAAGCCAGTGTCTCCACACCTTCAGAGCCCTTACCACCGCTAACAACACCCGGTCCCCAACATCAGTTAGCTGGGCTGAGCTTCCTTGAGAAGAAAGCCCAGGGGCGGAGTTTTGGTGGCGTACCCGAGCGCTGTGATAGCACGGAACCCACCCCAGCCTCGGACGCGTCCACCTCCACTATGAATGCTAGAGAGGGGTCCGGATGCACCAACACGGGTTCATCCGTGAACAGCGCCTTCAACCTGTTGAAAGCTCCGTCCACCTTTGCTGCCCACCGCAACCGCACCGGGCCCCCCTTCAGCAGTGAGGTAATGGGAGCCGCTACCTGGCCAAAACCCAGGAAAATCCTCCGGTAGTAGTTGGCAAAACCCAAAAACCGCTGCACCTCTTTTACCGTGGTCGGAGTCGGCCAATTACGCACGGCCTTAATGCGGTCACCCTCCATTACCACCCCCGAAGTGGAAATGCGATAACCCAGAAAGGAGACGGCTCGTTTGGAGAACACACACTTCTCAGCCTTGACGTATAGGTCATGCTCCAGCAGTCTACCAAGCACCTTGCGTACCAGAGACACATACGCGGCGTGAGTGGCTGAGTAGATCAGAATGTCATCGATATAAACAACCACTCCCTGCCCGTGCAAGTCCTTTAGAATCTCGTCTACATGGGATTGAAAAACGGCTGGAGCATTCTTTAACCCATACGGCATGACACAATACTCATAGTGGCCCGATGTGGTACTAAATGCGGTTTTCCACTCATCTCCCTTCCGAATACGCACCAGACTATACGCGCTCCTGAGATCCAGTTTTGTGAAGAACTGCGCTCCGTGAAATGATTCCACCGCCGTAGCGATGAGAGGTAATGGGTAACTAAACCCCACTGTGATGGCATTTAGACCTCTATAATCAATACACGGACGCAAACCTCCCTCCTTTTTCTTCACTAAAAAGAAACTCGAGGAGACGGGTGAGATGGAGGGCCGAATATACCCCTGTCCCAGAGACTCCGTGACATATGTCTCCATAGCCAACGTCTCCTCTTGGGACAATGGGTACACATGACTCTTGGGAAGCGTAGCGTTTACCTGGAGATCTATAGCACAAACGCTTCCCGGTCGATGAGGTGGTAATTTAGTCGCTTTCTTTTTACTGAAAGAGGTTGCCAAATCGGCATACTCGGGGGGAATGCACACCGTGGGACCCTGGTCTGGACTCTCCACCAACGTGGCACCGATAAAACTCCCAGACACCTTCCAGAACACTCCTCTGACCACCCCTGGAGAACCCCCTGTCTCCACAAAATTTTGGGATTGTGCCGGGCCAACCAGAGAATCCCTAGCACCACTGGAAATGCAGGCGAATCAATGATATAGAGACTGATACGCTCCCTATGATTCCCCTGCGTCACCATGTCCAGTGGAACCGTGGTCTCCCTAACCACCCCTGACCTTAATGGCCGGCTATCTAGGGAGTGCACGGGAAAGGGAGAATCTATCGGCACAAGCGGAACACCTAACTGAATCGACAAGCGCCATATGCTGGGAAGAGGGAAAAAATTAAGGAAAAAAATCAAGACAAACATGTGACCAACAGGGGGTTCTGGGTGAGTTTGGTGCTGACTCACCTGGGGTGATCGAGAAGTGTTCCGCCTGCCATCTCGACTACCAGACGGACCCCCCCATCACCGATCGGCCGTGTGTTCTCTCCGACCACAGCTGGTGCAGGGGGGGGCCTCCTCCTCCGGTACCTCTCGACACGGCCCCTCCCAACTCCATTGGAATGGGAGAGGAGGTGCTGGGTGGTGGAACACACAGGACCCTCTCCGTACGCCCGCAGGCAGCCAGCAGATTGTCCAGTCGGATGGACATGTCAATCAGCTCATCCAGGGAAAGAGCGGTGTCCCGACACGCTAGCTCCCTGCGGAAGTCCTCCCGGAGACTACACCGGTAGTGGTTGATAAGGGCCCGGTAGTGGTCGATAAGGGCCCTGTCGTTCCACCCAGATCCTGCTGCCAAGGTCCGGAACTCCAGCACGTAATCCTGCCTGAGATGGAATAGTCATTCTCCTGCCGCTCGGCCCTCTGGAGGGTGGTCAAACTCTGGGTAGTGCTCCTTCGCTGAGTCTGGGCCATTCCAGACTGCGTTCGCCCACTCCAGAGCACGACCCGTGAGGCAGGAGACGAGGACACTCACCCTCTCTGCTCCCGAGGGAGTGGGTCTTACGGTGGCCAGGTATAGTTCCAGATGGAGTAAGAACCCCTGGCACCCCGCCGCCGCTCCATCATAATCTCTCGGGAGCGTAAGACAGAGAGCGCTGGAGCCGGGGGATGGGGAGTTCTGGGCTGGGGGAGCCGAAGGTGGAGAGAGGAGACCACTCCTCTCCCATCTGTCCATTCTCGCCGCTGGTCCTGCTGACTCCATTTAACGGGTGCGTGATTCTGTAACATACTGGGTGTCGTGAGTATGAAGTCAGGCGCAGGGAAAACAGAGAGTTCAATAATGTGCTCTTTTAATGCACACACAGTGAACCACGGCCACCCCACTAAACACTGGGTGCTCAAAACGAAAATGCCCCAGACACGGGGAACGAAAACAGTCCAGCACTATATACGAACATACACCAACACGTCCGTCTGTAACAAACACCAGGGTTACAATAAACAATCCCGCACAACGAAACGGGCGGGCCGGCTGACTAATAAAGCCCAACTAATTAAAACCAACTCAAAACAGGTGTAATCAATAAACACATAAGGAGGGGGAGAAAATAATCAGTGGCAGCTAGTAGGCCGGCGACGACGACCGCAACCCGAATGGGAAGGGTAGCCACCTTCGGTCGGAGTCGTGACAACAACTGAAGGTAATTGGTTGCACCAGACCTTTTTTAGGGGATTCATTGCAAATGGGGTGAATACATACGCACGCACCACTTTTACGTAAAAATGTTTTTGCATTTTTTGAAACAGGTAATTTTTTGCATTTCACTTCACCACTTTGGACTGTTTTGTGTATGTCCATTACATGAAATCTAAATAATAATCCATTCAAATTACAGGTTGTAATGCAACAAAATAGGAAAAATGCCAAGAGGGGTGTGTCACGTCCTGACCATGGAAAGCCTTTATTTTCTATGGTAGAGTAGGTCAGGGCGTGACTGGGGGGTTAGTCTAGTCTATATTTTCTATGTGGGGTTCTAGGTAGTTTTTTCTATGTTGGGGTTTTGGTATGATTCCCAATTAGAGGCAGCTGGCTATCGTTGTCTCTAATTGGGGATCATACTTAAGTAGCATTTTTTCCACCTGTGGGTTATGGGAAATTGTTTATGTTTTGAGTTAGTGTTGTAGTCACGGTTCGTGGTTTGTTAGTTTATTGTTTTATCTTTGCTAAAGCTTCATTTCTTTAATAAATTATATGGAACTCAACGTAGGCTGTGCCTTGGTCCGACATTCACTATAACGATAGTGACAGGGTGAATACTTTCACAAGGCACTGTAAGGTCATTGAACTCCGGGCTTCTCACGAATTACAAAAACATTTCAATGCTTTAAAGGAAATATTTATTCAAACCATATTTATATTATTTCATAGTTTCTCTACCTTCTAACCTTCACTTCGAGTTAACATTTGATTTGATCAAAAATAACAAATAGTGGCAGCAGAGAATGTACAATGAACAATTCAGTTCCAGTTAGCTCAACTAAATGTAGTTACTTTCTTCTACGTATTAGTTATTATTGTGTTATTGAAAATCACTCTTTTGAAGTTTGTCTTACCTTTCTCATGTTGGATGGACAGACATAGAGGTAACTCAGCACAGTCTTAGATCCCACTTTGTCATTCATCCTCTCATAGGTGGATCCATAGTCTGTTGATCTGTAAATGAACAAAAATGTGTTTAGTCTGAGAGAAATACAGACAGACAGGCAGTTCAATGTATAGACATACAGACTTAGACAGTGGTTATGTACCAACACCCACTTACAACCACATCTTACGGTAGGTTTCTGACCTAATTCAAAGATCTTGGCTTTGAACCACGTCATGTGAAATATCCCTGTTATTGTACGTCTTACAGTACTTGGCTATCTCACCCTTATAACTACAGGAATCTAGGGTGCTCGAGGGCCTTTGATCATATAACATGCAAACTAAATATGTCGACCATGAAATATGATGAATGCAAAAACATGTGGATGTGCCCCGAATCCAGGAGGCTTGAATAATTTAGGAGTGGGAATGAGCTAAATGAGCTAAATGAGCTGCTAGCTAACAGACAAGTGCACAAATAGGTCTCTACCTGTGCAGAAGACATGCCCCTTTTCCCTTCCAGTCTCCAAATTGCCATTTTCAGTGGTAGTATAATTTCCTGCCCCACCCAAAAAAAGGATTTTGTTGTTGTTGTTGTTGTTCTGAACCCACTGCCAGATTACTTGCTCTAAATTTTCATCCATGCTTCAGAACCAAAAGGTTGCGCGTCTTGATTGACCAATGACCAGACATCAGCATTGGAGCACAAAGGTGGGCGTGGAATATCTAAATTTGAAAAATATAAAAATATAATATAATTTTATAATTTCTTAAATTTCCCCTGATAAAAATAGAGTAGGCCTATGTTTATCATCCACATAAAATACAGTTTACTACTAATTCATCTACCTGGGGAGTTGATTGATAATTTTCATATTTCAGAAAGGCCTGGTTTGGGTGCCTACTGGCTATACACAGAGTATACCAAACATTAAGAACTCCTTCGTAATATTGAGTCCCCCCCCTCTTTTGCCCTCAGACTAACCCCAATTTGTCGAGGCATGTACTCTAAAAGGTTTTGAAAGCTTACCACAGGGATGCTGAGCCATGTTGACTCCAGTGTGTCTAGTTGGCTGGCACAGTGCAGACAGAACATACTTTCCTTTCCATCCAATCCTGCAACCACCGTAAAAAAATTGGACGTATGATTTTGCTTGCTCTGGACTCATATTAGCTGCTAATATGAATGACTTTGAGCTCAAAAGGCAGTTGTAAAACAAAAGTGAAAATGCATCACTTTTTATTGTTGTAATTACAGGCTACCTTTTCATACTGATTGTGTGTACATGTACGCGTGAGCCTAAGAATAGCTACCATATTCCCGTGATTACCTAATTATTTCTGTCTGAAGACTGAAAAAAGTCCACACCCATTCAGCAGTAACTCCCTTCGGATGTGTGGTGCAATTTACAGTATGAGTGAGGAAAGACGAATGGGAACAGATTATTATTTTATAGCTCTTCAGGGCTTTTTTTTCTCCTGGAGGCGTAGTCGGCAGAGAGTAGTACAGCTCTGCCTGTAATAGAGTTTCGATTGAAATTACAATAAGACATTTTTTCATTCCAGTTCTTTCCTGAGTGCCGGGGAGAGACGGTCACAACGAATATAAAGTAGAATAACGAGAGAGACAGAAACTGCATGAGGGCGTGCTGATATCTTCTACAGGATATTAAAAGAGAGTTGGGAAATTGAATGGGGCGATGACTGATTGGAGAGGAGAATATCATGTGGAACGGGCCTCCGAGCACGAGGGAGATCCCATGGGCCACGTTTTATTGTTTGAGTCTTCTCTGGGTCTTCCATTCCTGTGGCTGTCCTCATTACAGCCCAGACACAGAATGCTGCCTGCGTGGCTTGTCAAGTTTAAATTGAAGCGATAGCTAGCTGCTGTGTGGTATTGTATGTAGGCTATGCATCAATTTTACGTTTCCCCGCTTAGTTCTATCCTCAAGTACTAAAGCTCTGGTGCGAGAGTGTCACATACAATCAAACTTCCAAACCATAACGCACATGCCTCCTACAGTTAGTCTGATTACTGAGGCACCTTTTATTTCATTCCAAAACCTAGAATGACTACATATTCATGAATGTCTGCAGGGAAGAAGGCTGTACTCATAATTAGCATGCAATTACAGTGTTTCAACCTGGCTACACCACCATACAATAGACGTTTCTCTTCCTTCCTTATTTTTAATTCAGTCATTTCATCCTCATCAGCCCTTGTCCACTGAGACGATTGTTTATCTGGTGTTTGGTCTTTAGGTGTTTATGTCTGTTCTGGTCTGGAGAAAATCTTCTGAGGGAAAGTGAGACAGAGGGAGCCAGAGGCTCTGCTGCAAGTCAAAGGAGAGTCTGAGAAAAAGACAACACATAATTGAAGTTGCCTCAGTAGCACAGCAGAGAGGTTGGAGTAGCAGTTTATGAAATATCACAACGCCTTCCAAGGCATCTGAAACTAATGGGGTTTTGGCTTGCTGATGGAAGATAGCAGCAGTCTGAAATATTCCTTGACTATCAGAGAGGGGGTTAGGTACTGAAGTAGTTACACTGCCAGCTGTTGTTGTGTCTGCCTGCATTGAGGAAGAAACCCTGAGGTAGTGTGGATATTAGTGATGAAATGCTTTCACCATAGTAAAGAAGTCAGTTCTTGAAGATAAATGAGAGTGCTTGAAGAATTTTAATCAACCATTCCAATTGTACACAGTTTGAGGCAAGAGAAAAAGTCTCTCATATCCTAGAGTTAAACTCTCATATACTATGAGCTTCAATCCAATAACTTTATTTTCCAAGCAATGAAAGGCAATTGCTTCAGAATACAATATACCGACAGTGAAAGAGATTAGTATCTAAGTACTAAGTAATATTGTTTTGTTAAAGTAAACACTGAGGGGTAAAATACAGTAAAAAGGTAAGACAGAGTGAGGCTAAATCTTGTTTGAATATTCATGTAGAGATTATTCGTAAACACTAAAGCCATGCACCTCATACTGTAGATTGATTAGTAGTGTACATGTTACACATTAGGCAAAGGTTTTAGAACACCTACTCATTCAATGGTTTTACTTTATTTGTACTATTCAAAACATATGGAATCATTTAGCAACCAAAAAGTGTTATCTATTTTATATTTGAGATTCTTCAAATAGCCACCCTTTGCCTTAATGACAGCTTTGCACATGCTTGGCATTCTCTCAACCAGCTTTACCTGGAATGCTTTCCCAACAGTCTTGTAAGAGCTCCCACATATGCTGAGCACTTATTGGCTGCTTTTCCTTCACTCTGCGGTCTGACTTATGCCAAACCATCTCAGTTTGGTTGAGGTCGGGTGATTGTGGAGGCCAGGTCGTCTGATGCAGCACTCCATCACTCTCCTTCTTGGTCAAATAGCCCTTACACAGCCTGGAGGTGTGTTGGGTCATTGTCATGTTGAAAAACAAATGAGTCCCACTAAGCCCAAACCAGATGGGATGGTGTATCGCTACAGAATGCTGTGGTAGCCATGCTGGTTAAGTGTGCCTTGAATTCTAAATAATGAAATGTTTTACTTTTATATTTAACCTTTATTTAACTAGGCAAGTCAAATAAATCACAGACGGTGTCACCAGCAAAGCACCCCAACACCATAACACCTCCTCCTCCATGCTTTATGGTGGGAAATACACATGCTGAGATCATCCGTTCACCCACACCACGTCTCACAAAGACATGGTGGTTGGAATCAAAAATCTCCAGTTTGGACTCTAGAGCAAAGGAAACATTTCCACCGGTCTAATGTCCTTTGCATGTGTTTCTTGGCCCAAGCAAGTCTCTTCGCATTATTGGTGTCCTTTAGTAGTGGTTTCTTTGAAGCAACTCAACCATGAAGGCCTGATTCACACTGTCTCCTCTGAACAGTTGATGCTGAGATGTGTATGTTACTTGAACTCTGTGAAGCATTTATTAAGGCTGTAATTTCTGAGGCTGGTAACTCAAATGAACTTGTCCTCTGCAGCAGAGGTAACTCTGGGTCTTCCATTCCTGTGGCGATCCTCATGAGAGCCAGTTTCATCATGGTGCTTTATGGTTTTTGCGACTGTTCTTTATATTTTCCAGTCTTTTACCAAATAGGGCTATCTTGTCACAACACAACTGATTGGCTCAAACGCATTGAGAAGGAAAGACATTCAACAAATTAACTTTTAACAAGGCACACCTGTTAATTGAAATGCATTCCAGGTGACTAGCTCATGAAGCTGGTTTGGAGAATGTCAAAAGTGTGCAAAGCTGTCATCAAGGCAAGGGTGGCTATTTGAAGAATCTCAAATATAAAATATATTTCAATTTGTTTAACACTTGTTTGGTTACTATATGATTCCATATGTGTTATTTCATAGTTTTGATGTCTTCATTATTATTCTACAATGTAGAAATTAGTCAAAAAAAATAAAGAAAAACCCTTGAATGAGTAGGTGTTCTAAAACTTTTGACCGGTTGTGTATTTGTAGCAGTCCAGGGAAATACCAGAATACCTCGTTTTCTTCTCAGACTTCAACCCCTCCTGCATTTTGACCAAGTTCCATCTGCAGTGACTTAAAGTGAATAGCTTTTTTTGTATAACTAAATACATTTCAGAGAGGTGCGAGAGAGAGGGGGGGGGGGGAAACAATGTGCATGTTCCTCCATGAACATCAAATTAACAGTAAAAAAAAAAGTCAGTGACCACAAATCACATTAGACATTGTTGTGAGGCTTTGCCAGATGGCTGTTTGTAAACCAGAACAAATAAGTGGTTGGTGTACAGAGGCACTGTGTGGAGAACGGCATCTGGGGAGAGAGGAAAAAGCCCAGTGCTTAAAAGCCGAGAGTGCGACCAAACTCCCAAACCAAATCACCTCAGTCTGTCGTAACACACAAAACAGAAGAGAAAAAGCCTGGGGCGTTCAGGAGCGCAACTGACTCAGAGGTCCTATTCCTGTATTGTTCCAGCAGCGAAACTAAAGTTTTGTGATCTATCTTGCATCGCTAGCTCACAGACTGACATCTCTCTCTCTGCCTCTTGAAGCTGACTTGGCTGGCCGCTGACCACACCAAAGAGATTTTAACTGCGTGATTGAATAACAATTACAACTAAAACAGACTAGCCAGGGAGAAAAACTGAGCGAACCCTGTCAAAAATTCCACCGGGGCCCAAAAATTGGACATGGTCAGGTTGTTGGTGACAGACGTGGGATTAGCAAAAAGGAACAACTTTACCTGACATTGCAACTGTGAGAGAGAGAAGAGAGAAAACAGAAATGTTCTTAGCTGAAGACCCCGAGGCAAGATCAAGCCTTCAGGCACTAAACATGATCTTTCCTCTGATTGATGGGCTTAAACATTGTTCTGAGCACAGACGAAGCCCAGGCATCCAGGCTTAAAGCGGTCTGAACACAATGTCTGAATCAACTGTGAAACATTTCTACAGCTATCGTTTGCGTTAATATTGGTCATTTTTGTTCTTAGCCAGACCACAGGGGAATGACGGATGTAATATGGGTCCAAACACCAGATCCTAGACCCGATGAATCGACTGTATGAATCAATGCTGAGACCTTTGGACGACACAGGAAAATGAGAGATGAGAATTTAGCGACTGAGATTTGGTTGGCAGAGGCAAACCGCAGTGGGCATGAAGTGGGTTATGCCCTACATTCATTGCTCTGACAGATGGTACTGGAAAGGAGAGAGACTGTTGGGCCAGCGATCTTAAAAAGAGACAGATGAAGAGAGTTCATGTGAAAAGGTCAAGCAATTACCAACTGAAAGGGAAATATGTGAATAATTGAAGGGGAAATAGCTGACGAACTATTCAACACCAAAACTGTTCTAACTCTTCATTATCATTCCTCATAGCAGATCACATTGTGAGATGCTGGAATAAAATGTGTTTCAACTTCTACCTTCTTGAAAAACAACTTCTCTGTGCAGTCAACACAGAGAATGTGGTAGAAAATGTTCTGCAGAGTCGGGGGCCCATAAAGAATCAGTTAACTGATAATAATGCCCACAGTAAAATGGACTGTGATAGCACATTGTCTCAGGCTAATCTAAACCCTTGATATATACACCATTAACAATCACATCTCCGGGACAAATCACAAGAGCCTCCCATCATCAAACCGCCGTCATTTTGAGTTCAGAGACAATAGCTGAGCTGAAAGTTTTGTGTTGACTATGAAAATCCATTCCCCTGGCGCGGATAGAAACAGAGAGAAAGAAAGACATGGAGAAAATGAAGAGGGGGAAAAAGAATGAAGAGAATGTGTCAGTAGAGGAAGGTGTAGAGGGCAAAGGCAGCAAATACAGTTTTTAATAATCAAATGTTATTTGTCAAATGCGCCAATTACAATAGGTAATGGGTGAAATGCTTACTTACAAGTCCTTAACCAAAAGTAAGTGTTAAGTAAAAATAGATCAGTTAAAAATGTAATAAAATGTAAAAATGAAAAAATAATTAAAGAGCAGCAGTAAAATAACAGAAGAGCGATAATGTACATGGGGTACTGGTAGAGAGTCAATGTGCGGGGTCACAGGTAAGTCAAGGTAAATGAGGTAATATCTACATGTAGGTAGAGTTAAAGTGACTATGCAAAGATAATAAACAGAGAATAGCAGCAGCGTAAAAATGTTGTGGGGGTGGGGTGGGGTGGGGTGGGATGGGGCGGCAGGGTAGCTCTAGTGGTTAGAGCGTTGTACTAGTAACCGGAAGGTTGCAAGTTCAAACCCCCGAGCTGACGAGGTACAAATCTGTCGTTCTGCCCCTGAACAGGCAGTTAACCCACTGTTCCTAGGCTGTCATCGAAAATAAGAATTTCTTAGCAAATAGTCTGGGTAGCCATTTGATTAGATGTTCAGGAGTCTTATGGCTTGGGGGGTAGAAGCTGTTAATAAATCTTAATCCCTGCTACCATCAGCATACCTTATCTCAGGAAGGGGACCAGCATTGTACAAGCTGTCAGAGTGTTTATCTGTTGGAACATATACACAACGCAGAGACATTGAGACACACACACACACACACACTTCTCACCCCTAAGGTACACTAGCTGTAGAATAATCTATCCTCTAATAACAGAATCCATTGAAGCATAATTGAAAATGACTTTTGGAGAATTGCCACAATAAGGGTACGGAAAGATATTTGCAGGTGTTTGCCGGAAGAGCACAGTGGATCATTGGTGAGAGACATGTAGGAGGGTGGAAACTCAAGCGTGAATGAATAATGGAGGGAAAAACATTCACATTTACAGACTGGGTCAGCGAGAGATGTGTTTTTTCTTCTTTATCTCGACACTTGAGAAATATGAAACTGTCCACGTGTGAAACAGAACAACAACAGCAGGAACAGGGAAATGTGTCTGATGCACAAACAGATTCACTACACCACCTAGGCTCTCTGGAAGTCAATAACTATTCCCACTGTGTGAAATTAAGATGTTAGATAAGAACCAAGAGAAAGCACTATAGATGCTGTATAGCTAGTGCAGGTAGCCTCAGGGGTTTAGAGCATTGGATAAGGTCACTGGTTTGAATCCTGGAGCCGAAAAATCTGTCACTGGGCCCTTCAGCAAAGCACCTAAACCATAATTGCTCCAGGGGCAATAGGGACACTTGTCACGAATACCACCGAAGGTGGCTCCCCTTCCTGTTTGGGTGGCGGTTGCCATCGCCGGTCTACTAGCTGCCACCGATCCCTTTTTCCTTTTCGTTTGTTTTTGTCTAATTGTTTTCCTCTGTTCCTTGTTGGGATTTGGGATTGGTGTTAAGTTTGTTTAGCCCGCTGGTGTTTGTGCGGGCTTGTGGTTATTTTACGTTGGTGGTGTTTGTGTCATGTATTGTCATATTATGTCTTGTTCCTGTTCTTTCTCTTCACTTCGTCTCCCTCTGCTGGTCGTATTAGGTTACCTTCTCTTCCTCTCCTTCTCCCAGCTGTTCCTCATCTTCTCTAAACTACCTCGCTCACCCTTTTCCCACCTGTTCCTTTTTCCCTCTGATTAGGTCTCTATTTCTCTCTCTGTTCCTGCTTCTGTCTTTGTCAGATTCTCGTTTGAGTTTCTCATGCCAGAACCAAACTATGGTCTCGTTTGCTTCACCCTTGTCCCGTCCTGTCGGAATCTGCCTGTTCATCTGATGCTATGTGTGATCAGGTACCTCTGTCCTTTACGACCTGCGCCTACCCAGAGAGACCAGCAGTCTGTCGCCGCTAACCCAGCTATTCTCCTCTGCTGCTAAGAAGGGGACTCTTCTGTAAATATCAGAAGGACTTTATGATTCATTTATCGCCCTCTCTGCGGGTTGTCTATTTTGCCATTATATACATTTGAAGAGGATCTATGTCTTCCCTGTGTTTTGACATTAAAGGGCTCTGTTTTTGTTAATCCGCTTTTGGGTCCTCACTCACGTGCATAACAGTTTGAGTACTTTTGGGTTTTCGCTGTCCGGTATCTTGGTAACAGTGGGTTTGGGGTTTCGCTGTCCGGTATCTTGGTAACAGTGGGTTTGGGTTTTCGCTGTCCGGTATCTTGGTAACAGTGGGTTTGGGTTTTCGCTGTCCGGTATCTTGGTAACAGTGGGTTTGGGTTTTCGCTGTCAGGTATTTTGGTAACAGTGGGTTTGGGTTTGTTGCGCCTGTATTTTGGTAACAGTGGTTTGGGTTTTCGCTGTCCGGTATTTTGGTAACAGTGGGTTTGGGTTTTCGCTGTCCGTTATCTTGGTAACAGTGGGTTTGGGTTTTCGCTGTCCGGTATCTTGGTAACAGTGGGTTTGGGTTTTCGCTGTCCGGTATCTTGGTAACAGTGGTTTTGGGTTTTCGCTGTCCGGTATCTTGGTAACAGTGGTTTTGGGTTTTCGCTGTCCGGTATCTTGGTAACAGTGGTTATGGGTTTTCGCTGTCCGGTATTTTGGTAATAGTGGGTTTTGGTTTGTTGCGCCTGTATTTTGGTAACAGTGGTTTGGGTTTTCGCTGTCCGGTATCTTGGTAACAGTGGGTTTGGGTTTTCGCTGTCCGGTATTTTGCTAACAGTGGGTTTGGGGTTTGTTGCGCCTGTGTTTTGGGCTTCAACCATGTTTGTCCCTGTTACTGTGCTTGAGGACATTAAAGCGTTTTTTCCCATCTACCTTCTGCTCTCTGCATCTGACTCCACACCCATCACTCTCCCGACGTTACAACACTGGCCGTAACCCCACTCCCTGCGGGTCTCTCAGGGGGAGTTGGGATATGCAAGAAACACATTTCCATGTCACACTTGTAACAGGACAAATATAAGCACCCCCTAAATGTATTATTATCATTTTTCAAGTGTTACTGAGCAGTGTGGAGGAGAAAAGGTATGAGACAGGAATGTTTCAATCTCCCAATGTACCAAACCCTAACTTTCATGCAACTGTATGAATATAACAACCAAGGGTGAGCACAAGATACAGCATGCGTCATATGTCACAGGACATAGGGAATAACTAAGAGACATGAAAGTTTACATTTCACAAATCATACTTCCCTGGAACTTTAGGCAAGGCCTTCATTACATCAATCCATGCTTCCTTTCACAACCAAGAGTGAACACTCGATAAGGTATTTGTGACAAGCTACTGAACATGGTGAAAAGCATCTACGAGACATGAAAGTTTAAATATCACTATGGACCTAAGTCATTCTTTCATGGCACTTTTAGCATGGCCTTCATGACATACTTTCATTCACAAATGCACTCTTGAAGTGCTGTGAAGAACTATAGCCGAAGAAACACTCACATTTGGAGGATGTTTTTAAGTGACCTCACATACTGTCTCGTTGATACCTCTGTCACGTTCAACCTTCCTCTTTCACTCCTGACTGTGCATCTTCAAGCGATTTAGCTTGACCTCGTGTTCTCCCCTGTTCTCCACATTCCACAAAGCTCTTTTCCAAAACAAATCTTTCAATAAACATATAAAAGTTTGAGATTCCCCCTCCAGGCATGATTATTTTTGAAGAGCGCTTTTTAGGTCACACCGCGACAAATCCACGAGCGAGTCAGCGACATCTGCCTTTTTCACGCTCATCGTCAAGCATCAGCACTGACCTGAAATGCAAAGGTGTTGACTCATCATGTGGTCACCTCGTAACCGCTGACCTGACAACACCCTAACACGTGCTCTGCACTTTCCTCACAAGTAAGGTTGTTGTGTGTGAATTGGTGGAGTCACGCTGGGGTCAGGGCACAGTCGCAGGCTACGGGGTATAATCTTCAGGTGGGATCTTTGCTCTGGCTGGGCAGATATGGCACGAGCACAACTGATTCCCATTCATTATTTAGAGCTAGAGGAAGCATTGGAGGGCTAACGCTGGACTATGACATACCGTAGCTAAGGATATCGCATTTGCCAGCTGCATGTAAAGGTATGAATGTGAACTGGTACAGACCATGCTCAGGAGTGTTGTTACTGATGATAAGTGAAACCTCACGGTCAGAGGAATGGACTTTAAGCATTAGAATGTAGTGGAGTTGCCCATAAAGTACCTGGGCCTGGGGGTGTAGACAGTATATTAAAGAGTTCAATAGAATGTTTAGTTGCAGTGCTAAAACAAAGGACGATATGGTAGATTCAATTCAGTTTTACACTTTCTAATGTAATGTACAGGTAGCTGCCAAAATAATGGAAACACTTGAGTAAATGAGGGATACAAAGTCTATTAAAAGCAGGTGCTTCCACACATGTGGTTCCTGAGTTAATTTAGCAATTAACATCCCATCATGCTTAGGGTTATGTATACAAATGCTCAGTTTCCCATTATTTGGACTACCATGGCTAGAAGATGAGATCTCAGTGACTTTGAAAGAGGGGTCTCAAAGGAGCATAGGGGGTTTAAATAGTGTGTGTGTTTGGTTTTACTATCCTTGTGGGAACCATAAGTCCTCACAAGGATAGTAAAACAAGGGACATTTGGACAAATTGGGACATTTTGCCATTTCTCACAAGGAAGAAGGCTGTTTTATGCTTAGGGATTAGGTATAAGGTTAGGGTTAGAATTAGGGTTCAATATAGGTTAGGAGTTAGTTAAGGTTTAGGGTTAGACATTAGGGAAAATAGGATTTTGAATAGGAATCAATAGTTTGGTCACCACAAGGATAGTAAAATAAACATGTTTGTCTCAGTCACCAGATCTCAACTCAATTAAAACACTTATGGGAGATTGTGGATTGGCGCCTGAGACAGAGTTTTTACACCAACATCAACAACATGTCTAGCGGAACAATGGTGTCGCATCACTCCAATAGAGGTCCAGACACTTGTAGAATCTATACCAAGGTGCATTGAAGATGTTCTGGAGACTTGTGGTGGCCAAATGCCCAACTAAGACACTTTATGCTAGTGTTTCCTTTATTTTGGCAGTTACCTGTACCTCTTCTTTAAATTCCTTTTTTCATCAAGATTGATTTGTGACCATTTTAATGTAACGGTATTCTTTAGGTGAAGGAGAGGCGGACCAAAATGCAGCATGGTTGTTATTCATGGTATTTTAATGAAGAAAAACTATACATGAATAAACTAACAAAACAATAAACGTGTGAAAACCTAAACAGCCTATCTGGTGACAGACAACAAACACAAAGACAGGAACAATCAATATGGTTCCCAATCAGAGACAACGATAAACACCTGCCTCTGATTGAGAACCACTCCAGACAGCCATAGACTATGCTAGAACACCCTACTAAACCACAAACCCAATACCTAACAAAAACCCCAAGACAAAACACACCACATGAATAAACCCATGTCACACCCTGGCCTGACCAAATTAATAAAGAAAACACAAAATACTAAGACCAGGGCGTGACATTTAAGGATATTTTACTGCTCCCCAGTTCTGCTGCTTTTGCTTGTGGATGGAAGAATTCATGGCTCCATTTCTCTTCACTATAAGCCTTGGGGGATGACGTGAAAAAGGTGTATGAATTCACACCATCTGTTCTAACCTGCTCCTTGGCATTTTGGGTAAGTCAATAAACCACCTCCCTTTAGTTGGATGCTGCCGAAGTATCTCTACGCCTCTCTTTCAAAACTGCCACTCTTTCAAAACATTTGAGAAATCATACAAAAATAGAGTTACTCAGTAAGTGTGGGGAATAAAAGGTTTGTCCCTTTTTCCGTGTGCACTTTAGCATTTACGATGATTGCAGAGAATCTTGCCAGGCTTTTCAAAGCCATGTCATAATGAATGAGGGGCCACAAACAAACTCTTGATTTATATCTAGCCATAACTCTGGTTGATTGATGGGCATCATACTCTGTATGCAGAATCCAAAACTAAATAACTCCCCCCTCACTGCCGAGTACAAATGACATTGTGGAAGGAATGTAATTGTTAAACTGCAACCAGGGTTGTTTTTCGTGCTGGGATCAGGGGTTAAATAATATGGATAAAAGGAAATGCAGAAATATAAGATGTCTCCACTTTTGCTTTCTAAAAGGTGTGTTTGATATTGTACTATCAAACACATTCACTGCCTTACATCGCACTGTGTTCCCCTCAACGGGTATGTGTTTTTTTGTTTCCAGAAACTCTCCAAAGAGATATAGACTATCACAGAGGAAGACATATTCTACCTCTTACATCCTTTGTCTGTTTCCTCCTGCTCCCTCTCTATAAGTAGTTTCAGAGCCAAACATTTAGAAATTTATAACTCGGGCATCATGAAGAGATGGGCTAGAGTTGATCTGAAGAAGGAAAAAATTAAACCTCAGGAAGAGAAGGGTGAAGAAGTAACATCATGACTAATCTTTTTCATTGAAATGGATAATGTTGTTTTCCAGGCCAGGTTCACAGGAATCAGATAAGCCCGGCTGGCATTGAGGCAGTTCTTCTTGTTCTCTCTTGACACATCCATGTTACCTTCTCTCAGTACCCAGAATGCTCTCAGAACTCTGTCACAGTGTTGGCAAAAGTCCATCCATAATCTCAATGGATTTAAGTCCTTGGCGTCCATGGCACCTCTGTTCACTATCGTGCAGTAGTGGCAAGAGGCCATTAAATTCAACTGATGCACGAGGCCCACATCACCAGCTAGCAACCACATGTAATCAGGACCCCTCAAAACGGTTGTCAGAAAGTAGCCTTCCTTGTAGTATTTATGTCATTTGCACTGGTCAGTGTACAATCTGTACTAATACACACTGGCCTGTACATGGAATGATAAAGTCCAGTGAGTTAGAAACCCCAAAACAAACCTAGTATCACAACAAAAGGTAAGAGGGTCGTAGAGATCGAATAACAACTTCTGTGCCGCACGAAAAACATCAATCAGTTAAGCTCACGCTCAAGAGGATCAATCATTTAGCCTTAATCAGTGTCACATGTGGCAGCTTGATGAGATTTTAACTTGATAACCACAAGCAAAACCGAGAGATGCGGCTTTAAAAGGGAGCTGCTATTGTGTCGCAATTGTGCTGAAACAAAAATACTATAAGCCTGCTTGCATTTAGAGCTGGTGATGAAATCCAACCATTTACTGTGATGACAGAACGTAAATTAGTGTGCTTCAGGACATGGGGAGAAAACCCAAGATGATGTCATTTCAAAAGGTACACATTTAAATAGTATGAGATAGGAGCTACATAAATGACCTCTATGACAGAGTGAGTGATTAATGTATCAGACACCAGGAAATTGGAAGGTGAGAAGTACATACACATTGAAATGATTATAAACCCTATACAGAGAGCATAACTACAGTATGAGAGTTTTTTTTTTACATGAAATGAAAGATGTAGATATTGTATATCAAGGGATTCTTTCAAATTGTTACAATGCCAAGGACTAAAGCCTATCTGTTGACCCAAAGGACTATGTTGGCAAATCCTTTGTTTTGAGTCCTGGATGACATCTGCTTATGAATAATCTAGATTGAGCTGCTTGGATATGGAATTTACTGTATGGTCCTTGACTTGAGGATAACACATTATGATAAACGTAGATATTCTACAATATATGAGAATTGATCTGAAAGCACATACTGTTTTTTTGACGATCAAAATCAGATCTCAGTCATAGCACTTTTTGTAGACTTCCTACTTGAGGAAGTATTAGATTTCAATAAAAAAGTTATATAGCATCTCTGGGGTTTTCAGGTAACGTCCAAGTCCAATTGTAAAAGATCAGAGACATCAGGTAGGTTCCCTTCTCTCTGCGACACAGGCCTTATTATAGGCACTGACCCGTGAAATATCAGCCAGCCTCTGAGTGAAATTATGTCATTTGAAAGGATGTCACTCCCCACCCCATCATGACCCCACGGTGGTACATTGGGAGTGAGGGATGGGGGGGAAGGAGGGTCTAAATGCAAGGGAGAGATGGAAGGGATGGCCCAGATTAACCTTTTGCTTTGTCTTTCTATTTCTTGTCTTTCTCTCTGTATCTTGTCTTTGTCTCACTCGTCTCTCTGCCGCTGTGTGACTGCACGAGAATCCTCTCCACTCCAACTCACTAGATGTTACCTTCAGAAGACCTGCATGTCTAGTCAGCCAGAGCTTTGCTCAGAGAATATACCCTTCACCATGGCACTGATGCCTTATGAGTTCCAAGTAGCCACCTTTTTGCCAGTCGACATACCAGCCTATCCAGCCTATCGTTTGAAAGGTTTTCTTTCTAGGACAAATTAAGGAGTGAATTGACCCCAACTAATTAATAGGAGAGTGTAACAATGTGTTGAACTATGATACATTTCAGTTGGGAAAGTATTCATAGAAAGTGTGACATGAGAACACAACTACTACAACAGAGACTCATCAATACAAATGCCCAGAACATGCTATATGTTGTATTATACAGTACACTTAATTTCACAGTTACACAATTAGTCTAACCTAACAGTACCACTTCACACAACATTAAATAATTACCAGACTCGATATCCATTGCATTCGACATCCACTTGTAAAGCGCAATCCCATTTCAGATCATTATAATATTGTATAATGTCACTTTTATTAACACTAATTCCTGTCAGTTATCATCATATGACTTCACCTTACAGCAAATCATTAAGACCACAATCAAGTGTCTAATAAGGGGATGGAGAGGGAAGAGGAGCATGCTTACATTATCAGATGTGTAACGATTCTCGTCCTCGTCTGATGAGGAATATGAAGGATCGGACCAAAATGCAGCGTGGTACATGTCCATGTTAACTTTATTAATCTGAACACAAAATAACAAAAGGTGAACCAATGAAAAAAATGAAACAGTCCTATCAGGTGACAAAACAACTACCCACAAACACAGGTGGGAACAGGCTACCTAAGTATGGTTCTCAATCAGAGACAACGATAGACAGCTGCCTCTGATTGGGAACCATACCAGGCCAAACACAGAAATACAAAACATAGAACAAAAACATAGAATGCCCACCCCAACTCACACCCTGACCAAACCAAAAATAGATACATAAAAAAAGGAACCAAGGTCAGAACGTGACAAGATGGAGGAACAACTGCTCTCGAGGCAAGGAAGAGGCCAATTAGATGAAAACAATTATGCTCAATCGCATCATGATCATTTGGTGTGAAAATGTGTCTTAATGAACTGGAGAGAACAATAGACTAAGACTTGTAGAGAAGATACGTTGATTAAGAAGATATATTGACACATTGTTACATTGAGAATGTTGTGTTATGTTGAGGATTTTGCCAGCTATGTTAGCTAAGAGTGTTGCATTTTCACAACCTCTGTACAAAACTGGTCCTGTTGAGTTGAAGTTTTCAAAAAATAATGTTGCCTAGAACATATGTTGGCTTGAACAGTCAAAAGCTACGAGTTACGTTTCTGTCTAGCTATATTGAGTGTGTTGTGTTTTTGCAGCCTCTATATGTACGATATGCTGGTCCTGTTGAGTTGGTTTGGATTCAGGGGTATGATGTGTGAAGTCGGATACATACAGACAGGCTCATCTCTAAGAGGTTTCAGCATCTGGCATCCAGGCATCTGTAGGCTGTAATTTTACATCACATTGCTCTGCTGCAGTAGCACAGCCGAAAACATGACTTTTATAAATTCCCTCCAGACTTCCGACTGAACGCTTAAGTGACAAGGTACATACTGTAAGTGTTTCTTCAGTTAGCACTCTATCAATGCCCTTAGAAGCTAGAATCTCCAGTATGGGAGATCATTTTTGGCTACCTACACAAAAGTTGAAAAGGGTACTCCCAAGCAAATTCCCCATTAATTACATGCTAATGAAATTTCGCACTTGGGCACTTAATACGCAAATCATCACACAATGTATATCAAAAGCTTCTGTGTGTCTATACCTGTGCACCTATTTGATAAGACTGAATAATTAATGCGCAATAAACTGCTCAACCGCCAAGGGAAGATACTCAGAAGTCTTAAATGAAAAGAGGAGGCAGATCTGACTAACTTAAAAGAAAGTATTGTTGCAAGAGTTCAATTATCATTGTTGGGATACAGGGTAAACAGTGCCTTCAGTTCGCTCATATCCCTAAGCATCTAATTGAGATATGGGACCGCTCCTTTGAACATTACTCACAGGAATTGCTGATCTGCTTCCTTTGTTTAAGGTCAGGGCGTTCATTAAAATTGACAGGCTGACTTTCAGTTACTTGAAGGCGTTGGCTGGTGTCTTGACCTTTATTGAAAATTCAGCATCTGTCCTGCCATTTGGGTGACAGCATGGACACCGTGGTATAAACAGACTAACGGTCTCTCCAGACCCGAAATCTTCTTAGCAGAGCTATGATCTCAATTAGCAATTAATATTACGGACAGAGAGGAACAGAGCAAAGTTTATGAGTACGATCAGTTGTTGATTCATGGGTATGAACTATCATGTTCTGGAAGTTTCTGACTAGTATTTAGATTGACTCTCTGTTTCTACTCATTCTCTCTCAACCTCCCTCAGTGTCTCTCGATCCCACCAGGTCTCATTTGAACAAACTCGAATATGATCTTTTGTGCCCTGGTTTCGTTGTTACAGAATCCCAGCACTGTGGCAAGCGTCACAGTGACGTATCAGAAACCCAGCCATACAGGGCATGTCTCATACAACGGGTGGGTTACTGCTGTAACTGCCTTCTCACGGCGGAGGGATATGACTCGGCTGAATGAATGCCAGGTCACATCTCAGAGACTGGGGATGTCAACGTTCTCCTAACACCTTGGACTATTTACTCTTCTTAATGACTACACCTGACTTCAATTACTTTACATGCTGACAGAAACACCTGGCTTATTTATCCTTGTTCCTGCCCTGTAGCTCATTTTGAAGAGCTTCACTGTCGGATGATGTAATTTGTTAGATGTTGAAATATATATTTTCTAAGACAATTCATTTTGGATTATTCTTGGAGACTGACTCGCAGAAGCAGATTGTTAAATCGCGAAGTTCCATTTAATTAGTTACAGAGCAGAGAACAATGTCTTAGGTTCGATACTTTTGTTTTCATTATTTCTGTTTCCATTAGCATCTGACTCATACCTTGACATTCAACAGTAAGGGAACATTTAAAGGACATTTCTGATCTTTGTACAACTAAACCAGCTCGCTTTCTCTAGCCTCAATGAAAAACCCTACATACCAGTTGTCATTGACTATTTTTAGTCTGAATGTCTGTCGGAAAACCTCCTCAAACATGAAGGGTGGATTTGTTTTGTGCTCTGAAGAGAGACATTAACATTGAAATCCCATAGCCGCATACAGTCAGTGTTGTAGCTGGCAATGTAAACAAGCCCAATTACTGGAGTCTGTACTGGAGTCAAACACGGTGCAGTATTATGTGTAACTAACAATAATACAAATGTGAATTGAACTGAACAAAAAAAGAGATGAAAATTTAATCCTCTCTTGTTACCCAATGGAAAACGAATGCTGTACTGAAACACATGGAAAAGAAACAAGGAATTTATAGTTTTCATTCAATGTCGGTCTTGGAATAACAAAACACAGAACATTAAAATAGTGAAGTCTGTTCATTGTTTCATCTCTCTCTCTCTCTATCTCTCCTCTCCCTCTCTCTCCTTCCCTCTCTTCCTTCTCGTCAGCCTGACTCACTCAACAGGAGTGTGCTCTACACACGTCACAGTCTAGCTATCTGGGTCCCACAATCTCACGCAGGAGCCGCATCACTATAATCTTACAAGAACCATTAAACTTTCATTGTATTGACACACCAAATTGCCTGAAAGGACTGCAAGCTCTTGCTGTGTCACCACTACAGTCACCGCTAGCAAAAAGAACAAGAAAAACGGCAATGAAAGTAATGAATGGAGACAACCTGTCCGGTACAAAAATATCTTGATGGTGGTTATGACTTATAGCTTCCAATTGACTCAAAAGGGACTTGCATGCCCTCTCCTTTTGTCAGTGTATTTTTAATGCGCTTGTGTTACTCTGTGTTGTTTTTGTGTTAGTCTCCCTGTGAAGGTGGAAGGGGGACAGAGGTACATCATGTTAAACATGCAGTCAATTTACACAAGTGTCGAGACTAGTCATCGCTCTCCTGGGGCGTACTGCCCAATGCTCAGTAGTGCAATGCTGCTCTGCACGCAGCAGTCTTGTACAAAGCAGTGAGGGAGAGAGAAAGAGAAAAGGGGTAGGGAGAGAGAAAGATGGAGGGGAGAGAGAAAGAGAAAAGGGGTAAGGAGAGAGAAAGATGGAGGGGAGAGAGAAAGAGAAAAGGGGTAGGGAGAGAGAAAGATGGAGGGGAGAGAGAGAGAGAAAAGGGGTAGGGAGAGAGAAAGATGGAGGGGAGCGTTTTTTTAAACACCTTCATTTGGCATGAGGGTCTGCTTTACAAATTGATGGAAAGTGGTGTTGAGGGAAAAACATACGACACTATAAAATCCATATACACATGTTAAAAACCACACATTTCTTTCCAGAGGGCCGTGGAGTGAGACAGGGATGCAGCTTAAGCCCCACCCTCTTCAACATATATCAACGAATTGGCAAGGACACTTGAACAGTCTGCAGCACCCGGCCTCACCCTACTAGAATCTGAAGTCAAATGTCTACTGTTTGCTGATGATCTGGTGTTTCTGTCACCAGCCAAGGAGGGAACCTGATCTGCTGCACAGATTCTGTCAGACCTGACAGTAAATCTCAGTAAGACAAAAATAATGGTGTTCTAAAAAAGTCCTGTCACCAGAACCACAAATACAAATTCCATCTATACGCCATTGCCCTAGACTACATAGAAAACTATACATACCTCAGCCTAAACATCAGCGCCACAGGTAACTTCCACAAAGCTGTGAATGAGCTGAGAGACAAGGCAAGAAGGGCCTTCTATGCCATCAAAAGGAACAGAAAATTTGACATACCAATTAGGATCTGGCTAATATTACTTGAATCAGCTATAGAACCCATTGCTCTTTATGGTTGTGAGGTCTGGGGTCTGCTCACCAACCAAGAATTCACAAAATGACACAAACACCAAATTGAATTCTGCAAAAATATCCTCTGTGAACAACGTAAAACACCAAATAATGCATGCAGAGCAGAATTAGGCCGATACCCGCTAGTTATCAAAATCCAGAAATGAGATGTTAAATTCTTCAACCACCTAAAATGAAGCAATTCCCAAACCTTCCATAACAAAGCCATGACCTACAGAGAGATGATCCTGTAGAAGAGTCCCATAAGCAAGTTTGTCCTGGGGCTCTGTTCACAAATACAAACAGACCCCACAGAGCCCCAGGACACCAACACAATTAAATCAAACCAAATCATGAAAAAACTAAAATATAATTACTTGACACATTGGAAAGAATTAACAAAAAAACTGAGCAAACTAAAATGCTATTTGGCCCTAAATAGAGAGTACCTGACCACTGTGACCGACCCAAACTTAAGGAATGCTTAGACCATGTGCAGACTCAGTGAGCATAGCCTTGCTATTGAGAAAGGCTGACTTAGGCAGACCTGGCTCTCAAGAGAAGACAGGCTATGTGCTCACTGCCCACAAAATGATGAGTTGGAAACTGAGCTGCACGTCCTAACCTCCTGCCAAATGAATGACCATATTAGAGACACATATTTCCCTCAGATTACACAGCTCCACAAAGATTTTGAAAACAAACCCAATTTTGATAAACTCCCATATCTACTGGGTGAAATACCATAGTGTGCCATCACAGCAGCAAGATTGGTGACCTGTTGCCACAAGAAAAGGGACCAGTGAAGAACAGACACCATTGTAAATACAACCCATATTTATGTAGATTTTTTTCTCCCTTTTGTACTTGAACTATTTGCACATTGTTACAACACTGTGTACAGACATAATGTCACACCTGCTCACGCTCCCCCTCCCCAGCATTACGCACTCCTGCCAACATCGGTATGCACACCTACCTTCCCCCCCATCACGCGCATCAGCGATTATTGAACTCACGTACCTGCTTCTCATCTCCAGCATCGGTCCTTTCACATAATAAGGGTGGAGAGAGACTGCACTATTGTTCCTATGATGATTCTGAATACATGTCAGAGGAGGGAGGGAAAGAAAGAGGGAGAGAGGAAGTGAGAGAGACAGAGAAGGAGATATGAAGAAAGGCTACTAGTCTTACCTCCACAAGGTGCTCTCTGTAACACTCCCCAGATGAAAGTTGTAGAGTTTGGTCAGGATCACCTGGAAACAAAACAGACATAACGTGTGTTATAAATATGTAATAAGACATTGATTTAGATAATAAACATAAACATTTAAGAATACCACAGGTTATTCTTTCAGAAGATATGAGAGACTGGGCAGCAAAAAACAACAAAAATAGATGTTTGTCGATACATTGGCATGTTATGAATGTCCCTTCAGCTCTGTCCCCAACACAACACTAGTCAAGTGACACTGTGCCAGCCTGTATGCCCACTTTGAATCATTTCTCTCTCTATTGATCCCTCAGTGCTGCCAGGCTTGGCCTCTGAGAAGCACCATCCTTCAGTCAGTCTCTGTTCCGATAGCTTTGAGGGGTTTGTAGAGCGGGAAAGAGAGAGAGGAGGGAAGGGGATCTTTGATAACCCACTTAAGAGGGTGACGGGTGGATCACCATATTCTAGAGACCCAGTGGTCAGATTTGATTTCAAAACAGAGGACCAGAGAACTCATGGGTTTTTGACTCGATGAAAACTGAGGTGACATCTATCACTCAATCGCAAATCAACCCCTATACCTCCTCCCTAGGCACCCAGTGGGAAATGTTAGAATATTTGAGGTTTAAAAATGCTTATGAAGTTTGTAATTTCCACTTTGAAATTTCAAACTTGATTTTCCCTTACAAAAAATGCATCGACCCCTGAAAATGTTATATTTATAATACACATTATAATGTTAAAATGCTACTTTCACAGAATTCACTTTGTTATCTAATCCTACAAACCAAATAGAATCTGGCTTTTTTATTTGCATACTTGTCTCCCCTCTTTGTGCTAAGCGTATGCTTCCTTAAAGTGAACAGACAAGCCTGACTTGAGTCACTTCACTGCAAGGTGGTTCGCTAGCTGTCTCTCTTCGTCTTGGCTGACTACATTTAGAGATATACATCAGGAAAATGGAACTCAGGAGGGAGAAGGGAATAAAGCCTACACCAGTTGTTAGACCTGACCTCGGTGGTCCATGTGTACAGGCTCCAGGCTTGGCCTCACTAGCCTGGCTGGGCCTTAAGAGCCCCAAGGACTGGCCTAGACCTCACTGGGGAGCCACTGATGGTTCTCTCTGAGAGACGGTGCCACCACCCCGGGGCCTCTCTCCTCCTCCTAAGACTGTGAGCAGATGGTTCGGGCCAAGCAAGATTGCACTGCCAGAGAGGGCAATGTAGAGAGAGAGGAAGAATAACATGGAAGAAGAAAATTGGATTCATGCCATGCCTGTAAAATGCAAAGCAAAACTGAGTTTTTCTTGGAGTGTGTGTGTGTGTGTGTGTGTGTGTGTGTGTGTGTGTGTGTGTGTGTCAAAATCAAATCAAATCAAATGTATTTGTCACATACACATGGTTAGCAGATGTTAATGCGAGTGTAGCGAAATGCTTGTGCTTCTTGTTCCGACAATGCAGTAATAACCAACAAGTAATCTAGCTAACAATTCCTAAACTACTACCTTATACACACGAGTATAAAGGGATAAGTACATAAAGATATGATTGAGTTATGGTACAGAACGGCATAGGCAAGATGCAGTATATACATATGAGATGAGTAATGTAGGGTGTGTGTGTGTGTGTGTGTGTGTGTGTGTGTGTGTGTGTGTGTGTGTGTGTGTGTGTGTGTGTGTGTGTGTGTGTGTGTGTGTGTGAGCGTGTGACCGTGTGAGCGTGTGAGCGTGTGTGTGTGTGTGTGTGTGTGTGTGTGTGCGGTGCATGTGTGTGTGTGTGTGTTCTTGCTTAAGAGTGTGTATGTGTGTGTGGAGGTTCCTGCAGGGGTCTGATGTTGTCAGACAAGCTTGCTCTCCTCTGCCAGGGGGTGGCACCACACAGACAGGAAGCAGTCCCCCTCCATGACAGTATGAATTGAAAATTCACATTGAATAACTGGGGCACCAGCTGAAATCCCAGAGAATACTTTGGTCCTCTCAGCTTGTATCACCCTCATGAAAATCTTAATCATGTCTCAGAGAATGCCACAAACGGAATACAAATGGTGAAAGCATTAAATGTGGGGCAGTTGCTAAAAAGACTAAACTTTCAGCAAGTCCTTGAAACATATTGTCAAGTTTGTTTACAAAGTGACGATCTTTGTTGGTCCTGTTTAGTCAAAAGGGCAGCGATTTCAATGCAATACAGATGGCACAAACTGTAAATAAATACGTTTCACAAGGCAGACAGTTTTCTAGTACACTCTCCCCTCTTCAAAAATCCCAAATGACCCGCAATGAATGGAAGAAAATTCCTCGCAATTGAACAACTGTGGCGAAAACATACTATTAGCATAACTAAATGTCCGATGTCCACAAAGACCAATTCAAGTGCATAACACACATTTTAACGCTGATATAGTTCAGGGTGCGCTAATGATAGGTCGCTAATGACTTTGAGAAAACAGTTCATCTCTCCTCCAAGCCAGTCAGAAGTTAAATTGTGTTAGCCCTATGAATTGCTGGTGTCTATGTAAATTAAATGTGCTTTTCGATAGTGAATACTGAATGAGTATCTAGTCCCTCAGGAGTGTTAAATCAGTGCGGCGTGGTGGAAACGCCTGGCTAATAAAATAACACCTCAGAATGTGTCCTTGAGGACAACTGGTGCTGCATGTGACGACAGTGTTGCATCATGGTTGAATTAACTATACAGAAGCTGTGTTATTGAACATGTCAAAGAATAATCATTAAAACGTAAACGTAGTGTGGGGAACATTAGTTGACTGTTTGTTTTAATATATTTTTCTTGGGACACCTGTATAGGTGTATGTTAATGAGACCTCTGCCTGTTTACACAACGATTCCTCTCATTCAAAGACTTCAGTACCTATTCTACTTAATTGCATACTTAGAATGTAGCTACACTGTATAACCCCCATAACCACACTACTGATCAGGTACAATCTACTCTGAAGGCCCAGGAACAGCACCATTTGACTCTGATGCAGAGAGAGAGAGAGAGAGAGAGAGAGAGAGAGAGAGTCTGAAAGCCACATCCAAATCCCCAAAAAAGCAACAGAGAGCGTGCAAATCAAACGTAAGAACAGATGACGCCAAAATGGCAGCCAAATGAAACGCTGATCTTTATCCAAAAGTGATTAAGGCCCCCAGCTTTTCAGTAACGTGTCAGGGGCCAAGCATTTACTCCATCAAGTGGAAGGAGAGGCCTGTTTTTGAGAAAGGGAGATAGAAGATGTTTGATGGCTCTATCCGGGCACACACACCACAAATAGAGAGGTTTGATGGTTCTATGCGAGCGGTGTGTGTGTGTGTGTGTTTTATGGCGTCTGTCGTTGGGAAACAGGTTCCTTTTCCTGTCTTGATCTGCCTTGAATGACATGTATGCTATAGAGCTGGCAGTAAGTGTATTTACAAAGCACCTTTCAAATGGCACCCACACAATTATTTATAGCTAATTCATCCCCACTCCTCTCCCATTTAACTATTACCCAAGTTGTTGATGTAAATGAGAAAGTGTTCTTAAAGTGTTCTGAAAGAAATAAATAGTGAGAGAAAAAAAGCGTCTGTGAATGTTGGGGAAAATAGAGTACATTTGTGTGTAGGTGTGTGCGAGAGAGAGAGCGAGAGAGAGACAGAGAGAAGCTACATGAGCTTGTAGCACTACGCCTAAACCCTGCTGAAACAAGGGGAAGCGCTGGCTGTTAAAAAGTCTGTTTCGGTAGCATGTTTACGCCGGCTCAGGTGGTAGGGGAAACGGTGGGAGATATCCCATTAAAATGTAACACATGAATATAATGTGCAGCGTTGTACATTTCATGAGTCATTCCCTCAATCCCTCTAATCGCCAACGGTCTCACACATAAACACACAGAGACATATTCAAACACACACATATACACAAACCAGTGGATGCTGGTGGGAGGATCTATAGGAGGACAGGCTCATTGTAATGGAACATTGTGAAACATGTAGTTTCCAATGTTACTTCTGTTTGATACCGTTCCATTTATACCATTCCAGCCATTACAATGAGCCTGTCCTCCTATAGATCTTCCCACCAGCCTCCACTGATAAACACACAGACACACATACTCACGTACACGCACACATGCACGCACGGGGAGATTGTTCAAGATTGACGTCAAAATTGGACATCTATCCATGTCCTGAGGACGTCTGCAAATGCCTTCAAAACCGGCCACTAGTGGCAACAGTGAGTGATATTACCATCAAGAAGGCTTGGATTTTGATAGGGCGTTGTGGACGGGGTTTGTGGATGGGCGTAATCTCATGGGTTAAGGTTTGGGACATGGTAAAAACATTAAGCACACACACATGCACACACACAGTTAATATTTTTGGCCTTCAGCTGATACAGCCCTCATCTCCTTTATAAAATCCTCATTGATTCTCCTCATTCACTGCAAAGCAAGATATATACAGAGGTTGTCTGTGGAGCCAGCCCAAGGTTAAGTTTACAAATCATTACCTATTTAAATACTGCCAGGCAGAGTAAGTAGCTTAATAAAACAGACAGGAAATACAGTATGAGAGAGAAGGTCTAGATGGAGCTCTACCTGTTCACCATTATAGCGATGGTGATTCTTATGGAGAACTAGTGAGGTAGCCAAGCCAAGTTTCCCTATGGCGTTCTCCCTCCCTCTATCTCCCTTCCTACTTTCTCCTCTAACACTCCTCTCCCTCTATCCATGCCTCTCCTCCTTGCTGCCTCTTTCTTGCTATTTCTTTCCATTCTACACCTAATTTCTTTACCCTCCCTCCACCTCTATCTACCCTCCTCTGTCCTCCCTTAATTTCTATCTCTCCCTCCCACACATCCCTCTCTCCTCTCTTGCTAGTTCTCTCATCCAAGCCTCTCTCCTCTGTCATCGTATCCTTTCTTTCTCTCCCTCCCTTCCTCTGTCCCTTCAATCCCTCCCTTTCTCTCTATCACTCCACAACCCTCCCTCCCTCTTTCCATCCCCCTCTCCACTCTCTCCCCCTCCCTCAGCCCCTCTTCTCTCTCTCTCTCTCTCTCTCTCTCTCTCCACCCCATCTTTCTCTCTCTTCCTCCTTCCTCTCATTCTTCCTACAGCAGAAAGAAGTAGAGTTAGAGTTATACACTGCCAGGAGGAGGCCTAATTAAAATAAATGTACATTTCCTGAATGCTCATTAAACCGGAATGGAGGTGCTTATCTGTTTGGAATTTTAATTAAAGACCTCCCATGAAATGTGGAGAGCGTTCTCACTTATCACAACTTGTATTGGTTTTAAAAATGTGATTGATTGATCAATCATAGGCTATTACACAAATACACCTGAAACGTACACAACACAGTCAATAATTATTTTCATTTAACTAAAGCAGCTCAAGAGAAATTGCTGCTTTTTGTACATTTGGACGATGTAACCTTTCACACCAACATAAATGAACATGTTTCCACATGTTCCCATTATGTGGCATATTACTACACAACATTCTTCTATTCTATCTTTAGCCTAGTGGTTAGAGCGTTGGGCCAGTAACCGAAAGGTTGCTAGATCGAATCCCCGAGCTGACAAGGTAAAAATCTGTCGTTCTGCCCATGAACAAGGCAGTTAGCCCACTGTTCCTAGGCCGTCACTGTAAATAAGAATTTGCTTTTAACTGACTTGCCTAGTTAAAAAAAGGTAAAATAAAAAGAAATAATGTGGTGGCATTCCATTTCATAATCATCTGTCTTTAACCTTTTTGGGATAGGGGGCAGTATATTCACTTTTGGATGAATAGCGTGCCCAGAGTGAACTGCCTCCTACTCTATCCCAGATGCTAATATATGCATATTATTATTCATATTGGAAAGAAAACACTCTGAAGTTTCTAAAACTGTTGTCTGTGTTGAATTGTTGAATGATGTCTGTGAGAATAACATAACTCATATGGCAGGCGAATACCTGAGAAAAATTCAACCAGGAAGTGTGACATCTGAGGTTTGTGGTTTTTCAAAGCTTGGCCTAGCGAATACACATTGAGATATGGATAAAGTTGCACTTCCTACGGCTTCCACTACGGCTTCCACAACCATCTTTAGAAACTTGAATGAGGATTCTACAATGAAGGAGGGCCTCATGAGACCTCTTTGAGTCAGTGGTCTTGCAGAGGGCCTTGGTCTCATGACGCGACAGAGTTACCTCTCGTTCCAGTGCTTTTGCTGAAGACAAAGGAATTCTCCGGTTGGAACATTATTGATGTTTTATGTTAAAAACATCCTAAAGATTGATTCCATACATCGTTTGACATGTTTCTAAAGGACTGTAATGGAACTTTTCAAGTTTTTGTCTGGACGAAATGATCGCGCCTCATGAAGATGGATTACTGGGCTGAACACACTAACAACATGTGGCTATTTGGACATAAATGATGGAACTTCATTTATTGTCGAACTGGGATTCCTGGGAGTGCCTCTGATGAAGCTCATCAAAGGTAAGTGAATATTTATGGTGTTGTTTCTAACTTTGTTGACTCCAAAATGGTGGATATTCCTCTGGCTGTTTTGGGTTCTGAGCTAGGTTCTCAGATTATGCTTTTCCGTATAAAAAAAAAAATCTGACACAGCAGTTGCATATCTTTAATTCTGTTAATAACACTTGTATCTTTTCTCAATGTTTATTATGAGTATTTCTGCAAAATCGACGGATGTTCTGTAATCAAAACATTACTGCCAATGTAAACTGAGATTTTTGGATATAAATATGCACATTATCGAACAAACATACAGTGGGGCAAAAAAGTATTTAGTCAGCCACTAATTGTGCAAGTTATCCCACTTACAAAGATGAGAGAGCCCTGTAATTGTCATCATATGTACAGTTCAACTATGACAGACAAAATAAGAAAAAAAATCCAGAAAATCACATTGTAGGATTTGTAATGAATTTATTTGCAAATTATGTTGGAAAATAAGTATTTGGCCACCTACAAACAAGCACGATTTCTGGCTCTCACAGACCTGTAACTTCTTCTTTAAGAGGCTCCTCTGTCCTCCACTCGTTACCTGTATTAATGGCACCTGTTTGAACTTGTTATCAGTATAAAAGACACCTGTCCACAACCTCAAACAGTCACACTCCAAACACCACTATGGCCAAGACCAAAGAGCTTTCAAAGGACACCAGAAACAAAATTGTAGACCTGCACCAGGCTGGGAAGACTGACTCTGCAATAGGTAAGGTAATAGGTCAATTATTAGGAAATGGAAGACATACAAGACTACTGATAATCTCCCTCGATCTGGGGCTCCATGCAAGATCTCACCCTGTGGGGTCAAAATGATCACAAGAACGGTGAGCAAAAATCCCAGAACCACACGGGGGGACCTAGTGAATGACCTGCAGAGAGCTGGGACCAAAGTAACAAAGCCTACCATCAGTAACACACTACGCTGCCAGGGACTCAAATCCTGCAGTGCCAGACGTGTCCCCCTGCTTAAGCCAGTACATGTCCAGGCCCGTCTGAAGTTTGCTAGAGAGCATTTGGATGATCCAGAAGAAGATTGGGAGAATGTCATATGGTCAGATGAAACCAAAATATAACTTTTTGGTAAAAACTCAACTCATCGTGTTTGGAGGACAAAGAATGCTGAGTTGCATCCAAAGAACACCATACCTACTGTGAAGCATAGGGGTGGAAACATCATGCTTTGGGGCTGTTTTTCTGCAAAGGGACCAGGACGACTGATCCGTGTAAAGGAAAGAATGAATGGGGCCATGTATAGTGAGATTTTGAGTGAAAACCTCCTTCCATCAGCAAGGGCATTGAAGATGAAACGTGGCTGGGTCTTTCAGCATGACAATGATCCCAAACACACCGCCCGGGCAACGAAGGAGTGGCTTCGTAAGAAGCATTTCAAGGTCCTGGAGTGGCCTAGCCAGTCTCCAGATCTCAACCCCATAGAAAATCTTTGGAGGGAGTAGAAAGTCCGTGTTGCCCAGCAACGGCCCAAAACATCACTGCTCTAGAGGAGATCTGCATGGAGGAATGGGCCAAAATACCAGAAACAGTGTGTGAACCTTGTGAAGACTTACAGAAAACATTTGACCTCTGTCATTGCCAACAAAGGGTATAACAAAGTATTGAGATAAACTTTTGTTATTGACCAAATACTTATTTTCCACCATGATTTGCAAATAAATACATTAAAAATCCTACAATGTGATTTTCTGGATTTTTTTTCTCATTTTGTCTGTCATAGTTGAAGTGTACCTATGATGGAAATTACAGGCCTCTCTCATTTTTTTAAGTGGGAGAACTTGCACAATTGGTGGCTGACTAAATACTTTTTTGCCCCACTGTACATGTATTGTGTAACATGATGTCCTATGAGTATCATCTAATGAAGATCATCAAAGGTTAGTGAATAATTGTATCTATATTTCTGCTTTTTGTGACTCCTATCTTTGACTGGAAAAATGGCTGTGTTTTTCGACTTGGCTATGACCTAACATAATCATATGTTGTGCTTTCGCTGTAAAGCATTTTTGGAATCGGACACGATGGGTAGATTATTAACAAGATGTTCATCTTTCATTTGCTGTATTGGACTTGTTAATGTGTGAAAGTTACATATTTCTAAAAAATATTTAGCCTTTTCAGCGGGATGTTGTCGAGGGGTTCCGCTCGAGAGGTGAACACTTTTCCTATTTCAACTTCATAGTCCAACGATAGAAGAGTGGTATGATAACAGCCAGTATCTGAACTTAAATACTTGCCCAGCGCCATTTTGGATGGATATTTTCTGGAAACCAAAGACCAACATTTAACCAGGCACAGCTATCATTGGGATGGATACAACTCTCTACCAGACCATGACGTTTGGTGAGACTGGGTCACAGCTGCTGTTGCTCACAACAAAAGTCACCATGACCAGTTTGTTCCCTATTGTCCAAACTGGAGAATGGCATTTCCCACTTGTTTTATGATTCGGTGGTCTGACATGTGGGAACAAAGCATGACGATACGTGCTGGATTGTCATAATAGGATTTCATATTTAATGTTCTATCCAATATTTCTCATCATTCATCCTCAGCTAAACAGACATAGATCAAATGCTAGGTATAACAGCAGGTATAACTACATAACAAACTGTACAGCACAAACAGATCAGAGTCAGACTAATACAACCCTAATCCCTGGCAAACAGGAACTCTGGAAAAGCTAACTTAATTATAATTTAAAGTGTTATCAAACGTGTTCTCTCAATGCTCCCTATACCTGTGCTATATGTTTGAAATTGAGGGCACAAGCTGCAGAGCTTCCTTCTCTTACATGACATTACGGTCACCCTTTTTCCTTTCCCATCGGGCAACTGCCTCGCAGGCTGGCGCTAGGTCTTGGAGTTAGTCAAGCAAATCAAACGCTACCTGGCTGCCCAGTAGAATCCTTGGTGGCGGTTTGAACGTGCACACTGAGGAAGAAGGATAAAAGCACAAGCCAGGCCTGGCGGACCCAGACACTCTCTCTCTCTCTGACTCCATCTTATCTCCAGTCTTGAGTGGTGAGATATCTCCTTCCTTTTCTCTCCCTTGAACCTCTGGCCAGAGACTTCAATGTCTCTCACAGTGCTGTGAGAGTTAAGGACTAAAATACACGAGGGTTAAGGAGTAAGGGACAGAGAAAATGCAGGATGATGTGATGTAAGACCAGGTTTGGAGATATACTGGGGCATTGGTATGGTCTAATGCACAGTGTTCATCAGGGTAGAAGACATAAGTAGACTAGGGTCTAAGAACAAGGTCATAAGTGGAGAGTACACTACAATAGAAGTAGCAAGACAACTGAATGGTCTAAATATAGTCTTCAAAGTGCAATTAGATTAATCTTCCACGTCTTCTCTGACCGAACGCCTCCTCTGCAACAAATCTCGAACGCTTGCCCTTTCCCATTTAATTGAACCACTGACATATAATTTCTGGTTACTGAGACATATTCTACTTTATTCATCAAATGAAGGATAGGAATTAGTTTGGAGTCTTTTTTCATCTTCTCCTTTTCTTTCTCTTTTTCACAGCTCTGGTATTTTTCTCTGTTCCCCCTGTCAGGCAGAGAAGAGGTGAGGGAAAGAAGGAGGGAGTCTTTCTTCACCACAGGCATACCAGTGTGTGTCATTGTGAATCTTCCTCAGAGGTGACACGATGAGGCGACAGCAGGACACCTGATTAACTCTGTGCCTCATCTCCTAAAAAAAATGTAATTATATTTTTTCAACGTTGTCTTCCTGTCAGTCACCTTGCTGGAGCAGCAGACTGATGTGTCCAAAATGGAGGAGAAATAAATTAAGGTAATGCCTCCCGAGTGGCACAGCGGTCCAAGGCATTGCAGTGCTAGAGGTGTCACTACAGAACCGGGTTCAATCCCATGCTGTATGGTCCGTGATCGGGAACCCCATAGGGCAGTGCACAATTGGCCCAGTATCGTCCGGGTTAGGGGAGGTTTTGGTCGGTGGGGCTTTACTTGGCTCATCGCGCTCTAGCTACTCCTTGTGGCGGCTGTTGTCAGTTTAACTTTCCAGCTGAACAGTTGGTCATCAGTTGACACATTGTTGCGGCTGGCTTCCTGGTTAAGCAGGCAGGTGTTAAGAAGCACAGTTTGGCGGGTTTCGACCTTTGCATCCCGAGCCTGTTGCAGAGTTTGAGGGATGAGACAAGATCGAAATTGGGGAGAAAAATTGGGTAAAATACAAAAAAATGAATAATAATACAATTAAATAAAGATAACACTTTTAAAAATTGGTGTGTTACAGATAGTGTGCCGATGTCATAACATTTATCCTCCAGCATTAACATCCTGATAAGGCAGTGTCAGGGTGGTAGACGACAGCTGGTGTGCGTTACCGTGCCAATCCTCTCCCACCAGCCACGACGCCATCCATTATTGCTACAGTTTTTGCAACTGTTTATGATTGATCAGCCATTTTGGAGAATCCCTTTGGCCGTTTTGCTCTTTATACGATTTATTCATTTCCAGGTTAAAGATGAGAGATGTTAGTTACTCACAGAGGGGATGAAAACAGTGTGTTCAATACACTTACTGTAACACAGTCTGTCTGTCTGTCACAGATTAATTTCCATTATCTTCGCCTGTTGAGAGACATGGTCCTGCAGGCAAATCTGTACACTATTTTAATGGCAGAACATGAATATCTAACTCCATGTTTACAACTCCAAACTCCACACTCTTGGTTAAAACAGACCCGACAACGATTATGTGCCAGATTAATTGCATTTCGGAGTATTGAGATTAAGAAAACAAGCAACGTTGTTTTTTCATTGTTAGGAGATTTAATTCTAAATCATAGAAGTTATTGTTTTATTAGAGTTCTATTTTTCCTTCTTAAAAACACAACTAAGCCAGAACCAACAACAATATATATTTCTACAATGTCCTTATTAGGACAGCATACTGTAACTCAGTGAAAGTTTGATGTTAGATAATACACACAGTCGTAAATTGTAAAAACATGGTGACTCAGTCATGCAGAAAGTCACTTTCAGCTGTCCCTATTGAACACAGGCCCTGAAGGTCTATCCATTGGCTCATTCAGGTCTGGCATGGGTCACTTCTACACAGTCGGCATCACCCAATCCCAGGCAGCCATAACAAACAGTTTTGCCATTAGTTGCATGGTATGACCCATTCAGACATCCGTGGTCATCCAGTGACCTCACAGGGCACATCCGATGAGTCAACCCAGAAAAGCGGACTGGGGCTGAGATACCCTAGCAGGGTTGGAGGGCGATCACCATGGAGCTATGGGGATTTGGGGAGATTTGAGGTCAGTTATGGCTACAGTGTAATGGGGACAGCCACTAAAGGCCGATTAGTTAGCCCCTGGAGCTAAAGACTAGGCTGTCTGCTCTTGAGTCATGCGGGTGACCAAGGTTCAATATACAGTGCCTTGCGAAAGTATTCGGCCCCCTTGAACTTTGCGACCTTTTGCCACATTTCATGCTTCAAACATAAAGATATAAAACGGTATTTTTTTGTGAAGAATCAACAACAAGTGGGACTTTAAACATCCCAAGGAGCACTGTGCAAGCGATAATATTGAAATGGAAGGAGTATCAGACCACTGCAAATCTACCAAGACCTGGCCGTCCCTCTAAACTTTCAGCTCATACAAGGAGAAGACTGATCAGAGATGCAGCCAAGAGGCCCATGATCACTCTGGATGAACTGCAGAGATCTACAGCTGAGGTGGGAGACTCTGTCCATAGGACAACAATCAGTCGTATATTGCACAAATCTGGCCTTTATGGAAGAGTGGCAAGAAGAAAGCCATTTCTTAAAGATATCCATAAAAAGTGTCGTTTAAAGTTTGCCACAAGCCACCTGGGAGACACACCAAACATGTGGAAGAAGGTGCTCTGGTCAGATGAAACCAAAATTGAACTTTTTGGCAACAATGCAAAACGTTATGTTTGGCATAAAAGCAACACAGCTGAACACACCATACCCACTGTCAAACATGGTGGTGGCAGCATCATGGTTTGGGCCTGCTTTTCTTCAGCAGGGACAGGGAAGATGGTTAAAATTGATGGGAAGATGGATGGAGCCAAATACAGGACCATTCTGGAAGAAAACCCGATGGAGTCTGCAAAAGACCTGAGACTGGGACGGAGATTTGTCTTCCAACAAGACAATGATCCAAAACATAAAGCAAAATCTACAATGGAATGGTTCAAAAATAAACATATCCAGGTGTTAGAATGGCCAAGTCAAAGTCCAGACCTGAATCCAATCGAGAATCTGTGGAAAGAACTGAAAACTGCTGTTCACAAATGCTCTCCATCCAACCTCACTGAGCTCGAGCTGTTTTGCAAGGAGGAATGGGAAAACATTTCAGTCTCTCGATGTGCAAAACTGATAGAGACATACCCCAAGCGACTTACAGCTGTAATCGCAGCAAAAGGTGGCGCTACAAAGTATTAACTTAAGGGGGCTGAATAATTTGGCACGCCCAATTTTTCAGTTTTTGATTTGTTAAAAAAGTTTGAAATATCCAATAAATGTCGTTCCACTTCATGATTGTGTCCCACTTGTTGTTGATTCTTCACCAAAAAATACAGTTTTATATCTTTATGTTTGAAGCCTGAAATGTGGCAGAAGGTCGCAAAGTTCAAGGGGGCCGAATACTTTCGCAAGGTACTGTATGATTCATTACAACAGCATCAAACAAGAAGTAGGGTAGGCTAAAGGCTATGGTATCAGCTGTACTGTATGTGCCATTAGGTTGCAGAGTGATAGATAGGAGTTACCACAACTGTTGGCCTGTGAGTGCTAAAGGTCATATAAACATTTTACAACTTTTATTTCCGTGATACAGAAAGTTGATTGGATTGTCTAACAAAGTGTTGGTCCTACAAGAGGTAATTTGAACCTCGGGTATATTTTCAATACTCTAACTGAACAGTCATCTAGTGAAGTTGCAATACTCGTGTGTTAGAGAGACTCTTTATTAACCAATTAGAAGTCTAAAAGGGCACAGCCTTGGAGGGGGAAAGATAAAACATAAATTGGTCCATGTTCAAATTTATCATCAGGTTATTCACTTAGCAATTAAATTGAGACGATGTGAGAGCTCTGCTCCATTCTTCTCTCTCTCTCTATCTGATATTTCTGCAGTGGAGTGGAGAGGAACATGGGTTTATTAACAAGTTTGGGCTCCGAAGGATCTGACAACGTGTATATGATAAGTAGTTTTGCTTTATTCTCAATTTTCTACACTGCTGATGAACACAATTGGAGCTAAAATAACTGATTAAAGCACGTAAATGCACATTTCTGAAAGTAGAGCTTACTAGTGTCGAATGATGAAAGATTACAGGTACAGTTGAATTCGAAGGTTTACATACACTTAGGTTGGAGTCATTAAAACGTGTTTTTCAACCACTCCACACATTTCTTGTTAACAAACTATAGTTTTGGCAAGTCGGTTAGGACATCTACTTTGTGCATGACAAGTAATTTTTCCAACAATTGTTTACAGACAGATAATTTCACTTATAATTCACTGTATCACAATTCCAGTGGGTCAGAAGTTTACATACACTGAGATGACTGTGCCTTTAAACAGCTTGGACAGCTCCAGAAAATGCACTTCACAAAATAGATGGCTTCATGAGGGAGGAAAATTATGTGGATATATTGAAGCAACATCTCAAGACATCAGTCAGGAAGTTGAAACTTGGTCGCAAGTGCATCTTCCAACTGGACAATGACCCCAAGCATATTTCCAAAGTTGTGGCAGAACGGCTTAAGGACAACAAAGTCCAGGTATTGGAGTGCCCATCACAAAGCCCTGACCTCAATCATGTAGAAAATGTTTGGGCAGAACTGCTAAAGCTTGTGCGAATAAGGAGGCCTACAAACCTGACTCAGTTACACCAGCTCTGTCAGGAGGAATGGGCCAAAATTCACCCAACTTTTGTGGGAAGCTTGTGGAAGGCTACCTGAAACATTTGACCCAAGTTAAAAAGAACATGTAAGGCAATGCTACCAAATACTAATTGAGTGCATGTAAACTTCTGACCCACTGGGAATGTGATGAAAAATTTAAAAGCTGAAAAAAATAATTCTCTCTACTATTATCCTGACATTTCACATTCTTAAAATAAAGTGCTGATCCTAACTGCACTAAAATAGGGAATTGTTACTCAGATTAAATGTCAGGAATTGTGAAAACTGAGTTTAAATGTATTTGGCAAAGGTGTATGTAAACCTCCGACTTCAACTGTATATGATTGTTCTATAACACGCTAAACCACAGTCTTCTTCTAAGTTTTCTGTGTACATTGAAAATGATTTTGCACAACAAACTTAACCCCATTGAAAGAACACGTCATTTTCTACAATCATCTCGCCTAATACTTTGAAATATTTTTCTAAAGCAAAGAATCACTGCTTCTGCAACCCTTTCACGTAAATAACACGCCTACAACACCTAACCGGCCCAAATCATAATCCTCCAAGCTAGTACTATCTCCTTTCCAACATCAAAATACCTAAATATCAGGCCTCCTGTCGTTACGACTCTCCAATCGACTTTATAGCTCTAAGTGTGTATTAGAAAATAAAGGATGTCCGATTGAGAAAGGCAAATTAAGTCTATTAAGTCTCATTAGTGGCTGTGATTTGGTCGGCATGGGCCTGTGTGCTGTGTTCCTTGATATTCCACATGCTACGGAGATAGCGCCGACTGGGCTTAGAGTGATCATTACAATGAAGAGCAAATGTATTTTCTTTGTCAGACGCGCCCCAGAGTCAGTGCCTTCCCATGAATTCCTAATTTCTTAAAGGGATACTTCTGGATTTTGGCACTAGCATGCTAGCAGATAACCACAGACTTTCAGTCATTGAGCTAATGACTGGAAACGACCTCTAACTTCTTTCATACTGGACACAGAGACATAAGAATGGTATCCACTAGTTCCTCTGACTCTGGGGAAGTATATACAGGGCCTCGTTATCAAAATCCAAAAGAATCCCTTTAAATTAATGGAGATGGGTGGAACATTTCTTCTGATGCATTGTTTGCAACAAGCTTTGCTTATGCAATGGATGCATTCCACCAAGCGTGATTTCGATGTTGTAGCTACACCGGGATGTCAGGAGGGAGAGAAAGTAGGAGAGAAAGTAATATATTGAGAGAAAAATCATGCATCTAGAATAGATCAACATCAGGGACGGATATCCTGCAAATGCCAAAGAAGTGGTATAACTTTTAAATGAGCAGCCATTTTTATTCATGACAACAGTCCACAGTACACAACAACAACACAACTAACGCTTGGTATTGCCTTGTTCACAACCCAAGAAGCCTAGTATCCTACAGCATATTATTGCCCTTTGTGTCCTTTTGAATGACTTCTTAGAAACAGCAAAGAATCGCACTCGTCTTGCTGTAGCTACAGTACAATGTCTATTTCTGCACGTCTGACTATCGCTCCTCCTGCTCCTCTCCTAAATTATCTTGACTATAAATAGAAGAAACCCAGGAAAGCATGCAGGTTAATAAAGCTGTCAAAGCATCAAAATCACATTGAAGAATGACAGCTATGGCAATGTGTCTATGTATCCATTCAGGCTAATGCATCATTCCAAGGAAAGGCCTCATTATCAGGGAAGAAATACAAGGGGGAATAAGTGTAGGCATGCTCTCGGATAGCTTTCAGGTCAGGGGTAATTCGGTCATGCAGAGGCTCAAAGACAGCTCAATTAGGACATTGTGGTACTTCTCACTCCTCAAGATCAAAACCTTCATTGACTTTGTTCCCAGGGCTCGCTCTCTCTCTCTCTCTCTCTCTCTCTCTCTCTCTCTCTCTCTCTCTCTCTCACTCTTTCACTCTTTCACTCTCTCTCTCTCTCACTCTCTCACTCTCTCTGCTGGAGTAGAGTCAACCAATCGGACGGCTTGCAGACTGCAGTGAATTAGAACTGGCACCTTGCCTTCAGAGCTTTAAGGATTGCAGTCTGTAAATTGAGAGTGGGTGGGTGTCCTTTTGTGGAGTAAAAGGTAGCCTGTAGCTTTGTGATGTCTGATGTGTTAGATATGCTGTCAAATAAGTGATTGAGTCATTCAGTGTCACCTGCTGCCATGTTAAGAAATAAAATGTTGGCATGTTGTATTATACTTTGATCATCTTAACAACTTCATAAATTGCAGACAACTCCCTGGTTGAAAAGACAGAAAAATACTTTATTGGTGTGTGCATCATACTCTACTCTCAGGAATTACCTACAACATAATTAGGGTCTCATATTAGTCATCTACTGAACAACAAAAACCACACACGTTATCCTGACCACAACCTTATTACTAACAGGAGGAGGTGCTGAAAGGCAATGCACCAGTGGAGTATAAAAGGCTCTCCAGTCACGTACACAAATTGGCATTGTCACCTCCCTCTAATTATACAATGATCATCATCATTAACATTTAAAAGGTGACCCGTTGTCTTAGCACAAGCTCCTTTAGTGGATTCCTGTTTGTTTTATTTCCCATCTTCCTCTCCTGCTCTAGCCTTTGTCTCTGTGGGCCTGGAAGGTGAATGTGGTTCTTGCGCGTGCAGACATTTTCAGATGGGCCAATGCAAACAACTGATTTTCCTTTTTTCTGCTCTTGTTTTGATTCAGTTCCCTAGCCTAAAGGTTGGTTTTGTCTGACTCACTTTTCAGATCTAAATAACTAAATAACTCTAAGTATATTGCAGTCTTGTTAAGACAATATCATCTATACATGAGGGACGATTTACGGAAGATTTGTTAAATTAGAATAAATGGAGGAAAAGTGATGTTTAAATACATAAGAGTAATTACTTTTTTTGGAAAGTATAACACTATAAGGGTCCCTCTTTTAAAATACATTTTACATGTACCTCACTGTGTTTGACGAAGGGGATGCAAAATCCCTATCTATTGTTTTCAACCGGGAAATGCAGGAAGCCAAAATAAATGAATGTACATTGAGGGAATCAATTAAACAGAAGCACTGGACGGTGGAGGAAACTAAATGCATGTAGCGCAAACTCTCAGCATTGCAGATATATATTCTCATTTACCCATAAAATGAAACACCCTAGCAATAACTTCCAAAATCAATGTTGATTTAAGACAACATATTACTGACAACAACAAAACAAATTTGACCATTATTCAATGTTGGAGTGCAGAGTAGAATCTTTGGTATATTATGTATTGGAGTAAGGAAGTGTTGGCTTCTGCTAACATTGCTACTTCATCCTTTGGTCAAATTAAGCAAAATAATAAAAATACCTCCTATGAATATGTTTATAAGAATCAAACCTTCAAATCAGTAAAAATATAAACGTAACTTGTAAAGTCCCATGTTTCATGAGCTGAAATAAAAGATCCCAGAAATGTTCCATACGCACAAAAGTGTATTTCGTTCAAATTTTGCGCACAAGTTTGTATACATCCCTGTTAGTGAGCATTTCTCCTTTTCCAAGATAATCCATCACAACCACAGACCACGTGTAACAGTGCCAGCCTACGTCCTCACCAGGGTCTAAACCTGACCGCAGTTCAGTATCGAAACCAACTTCAGTGGGCAAATTCTCACCTTCCATGGCCACTGGCACACTGGAGAAGTGTGCTCTTCAAGGATTAATCCTGGTTTCAACTGTCCTGGGCAGACGTCAGACACCATGATGTCGACGTTGAGAAACAATTACCCCATAGTGGCGGCTGGGATAATGTTATGGGCAGGCATAAGATACAGACAATGGTTAGAATTTCATTTTATCTATGGAAATTTGAATGCACAGAGAGACTGTCCCAAGATCCCTAGGCTCATTGTAGTGCCATTCATCTGATGCCATCCCCTTGTGCTTCAGCATGATAATGCACGACCCCATGTTGCATGAATCTGTACACAATTCCTGTAAGCTGAACATTTCCCAGTTCATCCATGGCCTGCATACTTACCAGACATGTAACCCACTGAGCATGTTTGGGATGCTCTGGATCGATATGTACGATAGTGTGTTCTAGTTCCCGCCAAAATCCAGCAACTTTACACAGCCATTTAAGAGGAGTGGGACAACATTCCACAGGCCACAATCAACAGCCTGATCAACTCTATGAGGAGGAGGCAAATGGCAGTCACAACAGATACAGACTGATTTTCTGATACACGCCCCTCCTTTTGTTTTAAAACTTATTTGGGATTGGTGTCCCTTCCACAGGACTGTTGAGCTAATGTAGGCTAATGCGATTAGCATGAGGTTGTAAATAACAAGAATATTTCCCAGGACATAGACATATCTGATACTGGCAGAAAGCTTAAATGCTTGTTAATCTAACTACACTGTCCAATTTACAGTAGCTATTACAGTGAAATAATACCATGCTATTGTTTGAAGAGAGTGCACAATTTTGAAAAAGAAAAGTTATAAATAAACAAATTAGGCATATTTGGGCAGCCATGATACAACATTTAGAACAGAAATGCAATGGTTCATTGGATCAGTCTAAAACTTTGCACATACACTGATGCCATCTAGTGGCCAAAATCGAAATTGCACCTGGGCTGGAATAATACATTATGGCCTTTCTCTTGCACTTCAAAGATGGTACAAAAAATACAAAATAAAGTTTTTCTTTTTTGTATTATCTTTTACCAGATTAATTATGTTATATTCTACTACATTCCTTTCACATTTCCATAAACTTCAAATTGTTTCCTTTTAAATGGTACCAAGAATATGTATATCTTTGCTTCAGGGCCTGAGTTACAGGCAGTCAGATTGGGGTAAGTCATTTTAGGTGAAAATTGAAAAATAGGTCAAAATCCTTAAGAGGGTGTATCTGTGACCAACAGATACAAAAGTATATATACACTGTAAAACGAGTCCCATAACCTGAAAGGCTGCTCAGCAAGGAAGAAACAACTGCTCCAAAACTGCCATGTAAAATCCAGACTACGGTTTGCACATGGGGACAAAGATCATACTTTTTGGAGAAATGTCCTTTGGTCTGATGAAACAAAAATAGAACTGTTTGGCCATAATGATCATCGTTATGTTTGATGGACAAAGGGGGAGGCGTTCTAGCCGAAGAACACCATCACAACAATGAAGCAGGGGGGTGGCAGCATCATGTTGTGGGGGTGCTTTGCTGCAGGAGGGACTGGTGCACTTAACAAAATAGATGACATCATGAAGGAGGAAAATTATGTGGATATATTGAAGCAACATCTCAAGACATCAGTCAGGAAGTTAAATCTAGGTTGCAAATGGGTCTTCCAAATGGACAATGACCCCAAGCATACTTCCAAAGTTGTGGCAAAATGGCTTAAGGACAACAAAGTCAAGGTATTGGAGTGGCCATTACAAAGCACTGATATCAGTCCTATAGAACATTTGTGGGCAGAAGTGAAAGCAAGGAGGCCTACAAAACCTGACTACGTCAGGTTACATCAGCTCTGTCAGGAGGAATGGGCCAAAATTCACCCAACTTGTTGTGAGAAGCTTGTGGAAGGCTACCCGAAACATTTGACCTAAGTTAAACAATTTAAAGGCAATGCTACCAAATACTAATTTAGTGTATTTAAACTTCTGACCCACTGGGAATGAGATGCAAGAAATAAAAGCTGAAATAAATAATTCTCTCAACTGTTATTCTGACATTCTTAAAATAAAGTGGTGATCCTAACTGTCCTAAGACAAGGAATTGAGTTTAAATGTGAAAAACTGAGTTTAAATGTATTTGGCAAAGGTGTAAACTTCCGACTTCAACTGTACTAGACTAATCCGGTAAAAACCTCATAACCTCAAAAAGTGATGAGGGTCAGTAAAAAATTGAGCCCGGTCCTTACTTTGCCAATTGGGCAAATATCCCGATTACATTGTAAATTAAAATAATTTAAAAGGCATTTTGCCTATCGCAGAAAATACATAACAAACTTAATAATGTAAGCCATTGTTCCTCACAGTATTGCCTGAACCCTAATCTCTCTCGTGGACAGACTATGTAACCATAAATAGTACCAAAGACCTGTCATGATATAATCAACAGCATTATTTTTCGTGCTTGGGTTTTTTCCACTGGTTACTTCTGCAGTTCAGGATTTCGCAGGTGTTAACAACATTCACATTTCAGAAGGGGAGGGAACATTTGTCCTATAGTCTTGCCCGCAACTTGCAAAGAGAGAGGGTGGAGCTCTTTGTTCTATCCTTTTTCATAACACGTATGGACTCAGAATTTAATAGAGCATCAGACCAATTACAAAAAAACTTTAGTTCTGGGTTAACCTGAGGTTACCTAAACCCAAACCGAGACCCCCCGACAGTTTCCTTATGTCCTTTGGATGACGCAGCTAGTCTGCACGTCACTTCACCAAAGTTATCTGGTCAATTAAAAAGTTAAAACGTCTATCTGAGGTTTCATTATTAAGCCTTTTATCTGAAATGTGAAAGATAAGGTGACAAAGAAGTGCTTGTCAAGGGTTCTTCTGGCGGCCCTGGGCTTTAAGAAGATGGGCAACACACACCAACCCCCTGTCACCCTTTCAACCTCAGCCTTCCATGTGAAGACTGTAGGCTCATCACGTTAGCTCTGTATTCAGCCAGCTCTCATGGAAGTTGTGGACACAACTCACACACTCTGAGTTTCACATTCACACATGCATGTAAGTGTACATTGCCATTAGCAGTAAAACATATTAAAACATCTCTCTCTCTCTCCCTCTCTCCCTCTCTCTCTCTCTCTCTCTCTCTCTCTCTCTCAGCACACACATATAATACACCACAATCTCTCCAGATCAATTCTCCTGAATTAATGGCCCGAGGCCTTCTAGCTGACTCATGGTGTCGCCATATATGGTGAGTTACTGGTGAATTAGGCCAGGCTGCCACTCTGTCATAAGCAATGATCCACTTTGTCAATCCTAATGTCCACCACTTGCCATCACAGACACCCCGCTCACCGCCGTGGGTGACCCTCCGTACTGTTCATGAATACAAACGAGGTACAGATGTCTCTTAAACAGCAGACAGCTGCATCTCGATGTGTTTGCTTAGCCAGCGAATCTTTACAAATGACCCCATAAGGAGCTGTTTGGGAAAATGGAGAGAAAATCAATGATTCGCCATCGATAAAATCCTGATTGATTCTTGATTTTGTTTTTGTTTTTTAAAACGATTGGCAATCTAGTTTTTCTCTCGTCCCTAATAGAAGCGGAGAAAAAATATATATAGGCAATTCGCCTTGAGTGAGTTTGTGAAACAAAGGCCCAGACAGAGAATTTCTTCCATTCTTTCATGCCTGGGTATTTCCATATGTCCCCCATAGCTCCCCTACCCATCCATCACATTTCACTGTGGGCTAGACAGCTGTCCAGGGCTAACGCATACTCACAGTCCAGCAGTCGGTCAAATTGAATGTAATGCCATAATTCTTTAGCAGTCAAGGCGAGCACACAGAGAGGTGAAATTCGGTGTGTGTTTTCTTCTTAGCTTTATTCAAGGGTTAAATAGGTTTCTTTATTTAAGTGGGGTAGGGGATTTGCTGTGTGTGTAAGTGTACATGTCATTGTATCACGTGTGTGTGTGTTTGTGTGGCATGTGTTTGTGTGTGTGAGAGAGCGAGAGAGAGAGACTGAGTGAGTGAGAGGGAGGGGGAGAAAGAGGGCAAGAGTGTCAGAGGCACAGCCATGTTGATACAACATGTTAAGATTAATTAAAGGATCTTGCTCTGGCTCTTGTGTTAAGATGTGATGTCATGTGATGTTAGCTCACCAAGAAGCTCCACCACAGTAAACTGTTGACTCACTACTGGATAATGACATGCGTTTACTCAACCCAATCCCATTTGCCCTTTAAGGACATTGCAGTATGAACAAAGTAGCAAACAGGCCTCTTGTGTTGCCTTGACACTAAAAGTAAACAGTGTAAAATGTCTGCTTAACACTACAACTAAATAACATATTAGAGTATGGTATAAAATGTCTGCCTAACACTACAACTAAATAACGTATTAGAGTATAGTATAAAATGTCTGCCTAACACTACAACTAAATAACGTATTAGAGTATAGTATAAAATGTCTGCCTAACACTACAGAGCAAAGCACAGCAGACAAGGACAAACTCATGACCCAAATCATGGTACATGTGGATATCAGTTGTTATTGGTTTTAACTCAATGGAATCGATTGTGGCAAGGGGTGAATAGCCGCCGCTAGCCAAGTGACTGACAGTGGAGTACAATTCCCAGGAGCACAATTCCAAGACTTCCTTATTCCTTCCATCCCTCCTCATCCACCATCCCCTCTCTACCTGCCTGCTTCTATAAAAGTCCACCAACGTCACTTAAAAAGAAGAAGTCCTCGGGGAAACACATTTTCAATGGCTTGGTAAAACTCAAAGTTACTTGCCATTTCATGGCTTTTCAGACTGTGTGTGTTTCTGTGTGCGTACGAGCGAGTGTTTGGTTTATTGCTTCTCAGATTGGGTTGGATTTGAATGAGGCCCATTGTTTTCTCAGATGGGGGTTTGCCACAGTCCCCTCCTCATGAAGATTGCCATATTAACCCACCTAGTGAGTGAGTACAGGATTGCACTTTATTTAATGTATGGTGGCACCTCTCCAACAATGTATTTTTTACATTATGGTGAGCTGTGAGCTCTGCCAGTGTAGCCACCACTCCAATCTCTTTATATTATGGCTTCCCTCCTCCCTGCCTCGTACCGACTCTCATCCCCATCATTACACCTTGATGAACTTCTGATGACGATCATCCTTTCAGAGAGACCAGTGGGAGTCATTTTCTGTCACTGAGGAATTGAGAGGCCTGATGAACACAAATGTGGTTGAATTTATACAGTATAAAATGCTCCAACTGAACAGAGTAATGAGGAGAGAGGTTGTTTTGTCATTCCTCTTTGCCTGCACACCTCAAATGTAATGTGGCCACTCACATTACATTCCTAAATAATCAAGATATGTTCTCCCATGAGTTTTGAGGGTACACACTGTCCATTTCTATTGTAGCTATTGGACATAGGCTTTATTAAAACAAGAATCAAATTGACCTCTATTACAGTACCTTGAACATTACTTTAAAAACATTATTATACAGGACACACAGCCAACATTATCCATATAGGAAAGGAAATGGTCCTATGTAATGAATGTGACACATGGCTAAGTAGGCTAAACATGAATTTGAAGTTTTGACAAGGACAGACAAATTCAGATTTAGTAGTGTGTGAATCTACTTTGTAATGTTGCTGTGCCGACAGAATTGAATTCCTCATCGTTACTGCCCTGTTCATCATGCAAAGGCACAATACAAAGAGACAGCAAGTCGGGACAATGAATATAGATTAAATCAGAAATATTTGCACAACTAATTACCTCTATATGGCTTTCTGGTAAACAAAACGACAAGCTCCCGCAATATCACCGCCAGATAATGGCCAAAACATTGTCTCCCCCAACACTATAATGATTTAATTCACAACCAATTTAATGAAAATGGTTTTAGAAACCAGTGACAAATGATTGATATTTCAAATTATTGTATTTGAAATAGCTTGGAGGAAAAATAATTGTACACAGAAGAAATGTTGTAGCCTAGCAATCAAGCCAAGCAATAATTTGTTGAAATGTGACATGTGGGTAAAGTTCACAGGAGTTTTTCTTTTTAGGACTTTTAGGAGTGCTAGTACCGCATCTAAACACGTGAGGTAAAACAACAATCATTGAGTACCTCTGAGGGCACAGAAAGACCTGGTGATTTATTCCTACTAATGTTTTATTAATACAGATGTCTGCCTGAGGGGGAAACGTTGCCTTTTCTCACCGCCACACTTCCATTTGATGATGTCAATCATTCTAAGTCACAATTCTTTGCTAGGTAAAGCAGCACCCACCCGTAGCACGCGCTCCAGCAGGTATATTTCACTGGTCACCCCCAAAGCCAATTCCTCGTTTGGCCGCCTTTCCTTCCAGTTCTCTGCTGCCAATGACTGGAACGAACTACAAAAATCCCTGAAGCTGGAGACTCGTATCTCCCTCACTAGCTTTAAGCACAGGCTGTCAGAGCAGCTCACAGATCACTGCACCTGTACATAGCCAATCTGTAAATAGCCCATCCAACTACCTCATACTGCATTTAATTATTGATTTATTTTGCTCCTTTGCACCCCAGTATCTCTACTTGCACATTCATCTTTTGAAAATCTATCACTCCAGTGTTTAATTGCTATATTGTAATTACTTCGCCACCATGGCCTATGTATTGCCTTACCTCTCTTATCTTACCTCATTTGCACACACTGTATATAGACTTTTTCTACTATATTATTGACTGTATGTTTGTTTATTCCATGTGTAACGCTCCGTTGTTGTATGTGTCGAACTGCTTTGCTTTATCTTGGCCAGGTCGCAGTTGTAAATGAGAACTTGTTCTCAACTAGCCTACCTGGTTAAATAAAGGTGGTCTCAAATAGCCTACCTGGTTAAATAAAGGTGGTCTCAACTAGCCTACCTGGTTAAATAAAGGTGGTCTCAACTAGCCTACCTGGTTAAATAAAGGTGGTCTCAACTAGCCTACCTGGTTAAATAAAGGTGGTCTCAACTAGCCTACCTGGTTAAATAAAGGTGGTCTCAACTAGCCTACCTGGTTAAATAAAGGTGGTCTCAACTAGCCTACCTGGTTAAATAAAGGTAAAATAAAAAATAAAATAAATGTAAAAAAACTCTCTAATGACACCTCATCAAGCCTGACGGACTACAAGCTCCTACCAGCTTCTAGGCTGAACTTTAGTCTGAAGTAAAAGGCAGTACAGTTACAGTGATTGAGGACATGTAACATGATGCTAAAAATTATATCTGATTCGCAGTCTTATTAAACTTGAATGTCAATCGTGTTGTTTTGTGAGGTGTTCTGAGGTACTTAGCTATGAATATGTTCCTTAATGAAACAACAGTCTTATTACAGTCTCAAGAGAATAGACTGAACGTTATATATAGTCCTATTAACAGTGAGTCCCAATCGTGCTGTTTTCAGAGTTATAAACTATTAACATGTTCTCAAATCCCTAGCAGAGAGGGGGTGGATGACCTTATGTTCATCCAAGTGTATGTTATCACATGACAACAGTTACCAGCTACAGAACATGGATTTATAATGATTATATGAAGGATAAAATACAACCTCCCCATTTTTAGATTCCTTGTCCCATTAAAATTCCACAGCCCCCATGATACTCAGGCAATTGACATTTTTCTGAGATTCCATTATGTAGAGACTAGCAAAACTCCATGGTAACAGAACCATCCTTATCATTTATATTAATTTTAACACCCTGCTTGCCCTGATACCACCAGCATGACACAAAAGGGGTATTCAGACAAATCCAATCTGGCAACCTTCCCCTAGTCTGGTTCCTTCTGCTGGACAAGAGGCTAAGAAAACAGACCACTGACCAGGGCCACAAACCTTGACCGCTCTTGCGGGCAGTTGACAGGGAGAGTTCAGGACTACACGAGGAAAGAGGTTGTGAACCCACCGTCAAGTACTAAATGGTTCATTCCAACTCTATTCTGCAGCTAAAACAGCACCACGAGGGAAGAGAGTCAGAGTTGACACCATTAAGAACATAACAAGCTCCAGTGCCTCTCGGTAAAACGAATGAAATCATGAAGATGTGATTTTATATTACTTATTTCTTCACTTCCTTTGCTTCTAACCTTGGGGTCACAATCCACCATCATTCCTGCCTCGGCTCAGGTTTTCACTCATGTTAGTAATGTTCATATGGTGTCTCCAATAAAATACTTAATCTCATCCATCTGCCTTTTCTCTCTCTCTCTCTCTCTCTCTCTCTTCCCCCTGTACTTTTGGCCTTTGACAAGAGGAGAAACGCTTGGTGAGCCACCTGGAAGACGACTGGCCTCTTTATTAAATACAAAAGTTGAAGGGCAACTCCATCACTTTCAGCTTCATTTTCATTATCTACCGCATAATAAAAGTGTCAACATATGTGAAAAAAGCGCATTTCTAAGTTTTGTAGAAAATAATATAGAGTTAAAAAGTTTTACCTGATGACATCAAAGTTTAAACTTTTTTTTAAAAGTGATTTTCAAACACTATGAGATTTGCTGTGAAGTGGGTAGCAAAAAAATACTCTCCCTTGGGCTAGAAATTTGTTGCAGGTTTAGAAAATCACAGGTTTTTACTTTTAATCTTACCTTGTGATGTCACAGGGAATACTGTTTTTTTAGGGCCTTATTTACATTTTTTTTAACCACAGATCATAGAAACGGGCTGTTATCGCATACGGTATGTAGTAGAGGTCGACCGATTAATCGGAATGGCCGATTAATTAGGGCCGATTTCAAGTTTTCATAACAATCGGAAATTTGTATTTTTGCGCGCCGATTTGCCGATTTTATATATATATATATATATATATATATATATATATATTTTTACACCTTTATTTAATCTTTATTTAACTTGGCAAGTCAGTTAAGAACACATTCTTATTTTCAATGACTGCCTAGAAACGGTGGGTTAACTGCCTCGTTCAGGGGCAGAACAACAGATTTTCACCTTGTCAGCTCGGGGGATCCAATCTTGCAACCTTACAGGTAACTAGTCCAACGCAATAACGACCTGCCTCTCTCGTTGCACTCCACAAGGAGACTGCCTGTTACGCAAATGCAGTAAGCCAAGGTAAGTTTCTAGCTAGCATTAAACTTATCTTATAAAAAACAATCAATCATACTCACTAGTTAACTACACATGGTTGAGGATATTACTAGATATTATCTAGTGTGTCCTGCGTTGCATATAATCTGACTGAGCATACAAGCATACAAGTATCTAAGTATCTGACTGAGCGGTGGTAGGCAGAAGCAGGCGCGTAAACATTCATTCAAACAGCACTCTCGTGCGTTTTGCCAGCAGCTCTTTGTTGTGCGTCAAGCATTGCGCTGTTTATGACTTCAAGCCTATCAACTCCCGAGATGAGGCTGGTGTAACCAGTGAAATGGCTGGCTAGTTAGCGCGCGTTAAAATAAGTGTTCATTCAGTATTGTTTTAATTGTCATTATTACAAATACATAAAAAAATTAAAAAATGTCCGATTAATCGGTATCGACTTTTTTTGGTCCACCAATAATCGGTATCGGTATTGGCGTTGAAAAATCATAATCGGTCGACCTCTAGTCTGTAGACACTGGTTTGGTGCTGGAGATGATGAATTGAGAAGTGGCCTAATTGCATTTTAACAAATGGAGGTTAAATATGACACAAAAAGGAAAATTATCATGATGAATCTGCATGAGGGGCAGAGCATAAGGCCATATTCAACCTAGCTACATAGACAGGCAGTCAGTTAAGAGAAATACATTATCTCTGTGAATTATTAATAAGATTGTTCCGTGGGAAGAGAAACTGTTTATTAACTCATATTCCCACGGATTAGGAAGAGATTGTAAATAGAGGAGGCATAAGCGTGTGTGTGTGTGTGTGTGTGTGTGTGTGTGTGTGTGTGTGTGTGTGTGTGTGTGTGTGTGTGTGTGTCTATGTGTCTATGTTTGTGTGTGTGTGTGTTCAAATGGAGTAGGTGTCTGTGTCTAGGTCACAGAGGCTGCCTCACAAAGCAATATTCATGTCCTTAAACACATCAGCCACAAAGGAGTTATAAACTAGGGCAGAGAATGGCAATGCATCAGTGCACCTGTACAACATCACACATCAAACTGGAAATGACTTGCCCTCCCTTGATCTCCAAACACAGAATTATAGGTAAAAAAATATATTATTTGCATGTGTTTGGTGTGTTATGAATAATTTAAAACCTCTTAACGACTATCAATTAACGACTACTTCAAATACGAAAGTCTAATCATTTTGAATTGAAATAACCAACGGGGGTAAGGGAGTGTTAGATACTTAAGAGCCTGCAGCAAAATCACCGTCAGTCGTTACTCCTTGATATTATCTCATTTCACGAACAAGGACGGAGTCATCGAGAAATTTAGAAAACCACTTTCTGTGTCTACTTAGTGTGTATCCTCATCTGATGTCCATACGCCACAGACAATCGCTGTTTCACAAAGAGACCGTCTGGGACTCTCCTCTATCATCATGCATTCTTAACCAGGGTCCAACGAGGATCAGTCGAGATGCAGTAATCTGCCACCGTTTTTAAAATACATTTTAGACTGTTTTTTTTTTACTTCTTCAAAGCAAAATCTGTTGTACTGTAGATGCCTGGTTGGATTCCAATTACAAAGTGTGATGATGCGTGATGTAATTATTTGAATAATTAGGGTTTCGTAATGACAGATGTGGTGATGAGGATGGAGTTTGTTTAGTTATTTGAATGTCCATGACATCACAACATTAAGGGCATATAATGCAGTATGAAGGATAGATTATTCTCTTTTTGATGTGGATCAGAGATTTATGTCAAATGGCATTACCCCCTAAGCCCATACTATCCACAAATCAGCCATTCAATATCCCATGATCGCCTAATTTAAATGTCACTGATTTCCTTGTCTGGAAACAAAGCAAAATAAAGCTACACTGAAAAACACATTGCTGTGTACATTCAACCAGATGGGGAAATAGATGAAAGGCAATGAAAAATAACTATTGAAAACACCTTATGAGACCTTTCTGAGACACTTGCTTCTCTTTGGCCTCAAAGAAGAAACAAAAAAAAACCTGACAAAATCAAAACAGTTTTGTGAAAATACTTTTTTGCGAAAGTCAAATGAAGGAGAAAGACACAATCCCTCTCATGTACCTCATTACTGGGATCTGGAGCGTTCTTTACCCGACTTAGCTAGACCCGTCAGCTGTCAAACACCTGCTTTCCAAGTCTGTGAGACAGAGAAAAAAAGACAGGAGCGCCTTAAGAGGTCAAGTGCAACCAGTCGGTGTGACTGCAGGCACTTCCAAAGCAGCTGACATCAACAGGGATATATTGCATCACAACAATTTCTATTTTTTGTAGAATTGAGAAGTTCAGAACAGCAACAAAAGCGTGATGAAGGCTGCAGGTATTTCAGTTAGATTGAAGAGTTTTAGAGTAACTTCTAGGTTCTGTTGTCACTAAAAACACATTCAACACTGTGATTTACATCTACACAGTGACTGACTTTCACAGAATAAAACATATTTTGGGGTTGGTTTTGACCTGATCTGAAATCTCAAAGGAATGAATTAGTGTCCGTTGTTAGTCGGGGTATAATTGTGACATGTCACTCAAGCTAACACCTGTCCCACAGGAGGCTTAGGGGATACAGTATGTTCCGCTCTGTCATTTAGTCAATTGCATTGATCATTTTCTCATGTCAATGTGGACCTTGATGGTGCTATCATACCTCAGTGCACCCTCCCTAACTTTTCATCAGTGCCTGGTTAAAAGGAAAATGAATAATGAATCTAATTTTAAGATTATGAAGATTATGAACAATCATATTGTCACGCCCTGACCTTAGAGATCCTCATTATTCTCTATGTTTGGTTAGGTCAGGGTGTGACTCGGGTGGGAAAGTCTATGTTTTCTATTTCTTTGTTTTTGGCCGTATGTGTGTGTGTGTGTGTATGTGTGTGTGTGTGTGTGTGTGTGTGTGGTTCCCAATCAGAGGCAGCTGTCTATCATTGTCTCTGATTGGGGATCCTATATAAGTTGTAATTTTCCTTTTGGGTTTTGTGGGATCTTGTTTTCTGTTTAGTGTCTGTGCTTGACAGAACTGTGCATTTTCACTTTTGTTATTTTGTTTGAGTGTTTTTTTAATATTAAAATCATGAACACTTTCCACGCTGTGTCTTGGTCCACTCTTCATTCAACAAACGAGAGCCGTAACAAATATAATATGCCTGATAGTAATGGTAACTTGAACAAATATAATGTCTTTATGACCATTTGATGACCTATTCATTTTCTAAAAAGTAGGTATCTTTGTGCAGAATATTTTGCTGGTAGGAACAAGGGGGGTTTGAATAAAGCTAAATTATATTCTCACCCCTCAGGCTCTCTCTTGTTCTACCAAGCAAGATTGCTCCCAGTTAATCTCCTCACTGACTAGGCCTATAAACAATGACGAATTCAACAGACATCTCTCCTCCTTCTAGAGGGAATAGGTTGAACTTAGCCCTGAGCTGCGTTGTTAGTACTTCTGTTTTGGCAACCTAGCAGAAGACCGGGTGAGGAAACGTTGTCCATCTTGCAGGACTGTATTTTTTGTATTATTTAGTTTCCCAGTCTACTGCTAAATGAGTTAAATGTGAATGAAAGAGATGGGAAATGGGAACATGTAGCAGTTTCAGGGCCACAACAGGCACCCAATTCATATGGCTCACCCTGGGTGACTTGATCTCACATTTAACCACTGCAAAATTAAATGTAGCTTGAATGTCAGCATGACAATATGAACTCACTGTGTGAACATGCAGATTAAATGCAACAAACGACTGACAGGGCTCATTTACAAATGCTCCTTAATTTCTTCACATATTCAGTGCTCATATATTACAGCAGCAAATCCCTACGCGAGAAGTCACCAACTGTCTGGAACTGTGGCAAAATAGGTCCTACTCACGACTGTGTGTGTGGAACATTAATGTTTTCATCCCTTTGTTGCTGCTGTGGAAGCACTCTGGGGATCGCTCAATGGAGCTTTTCTCCTGCTACTTTTAGTGCTTTGTACAAAGAGTTTTGCACTGCGTGATTTAATTGCCATTCATCTCTTTAATACTGGAGGGGGGGGATATCCAATAGTGAGCTGGACCCCTATGTCCTTCAACATATAGGGGTGTGCAGTACAATCATTTTACCGTTCCTTTTGAAAACCGCCATAAATTACTATTTTTGGTCTTTGCTCTCAATTTCTCACTGTGGTGCAGATCTCTGAAGGCTATATGCACGCCTGCTCTCCACTGTTCCAATGGCATTCACTTCCTCTGGCCATTGGAGAGTATCACTGCTCATTACCCTCAGTGCACCGTTGTACCCCTGGGCTCCTCTCTCGGCCCTCTGTTTTTTCTCACTCGACGCCCACTCACTGGTCCATCTCGCTGCCTTTCCCAGTTGCCTCCTATCATTTCTATGCAGACGATACTTCTTCAACACGTTTTTTTTTCATTTTTCCGCTCTTCGTTTTTTCCATCTGTCCTTCTATCACGCTGGTCACAGACTCTCCTCCTGTTTGTCTCTGCCAACCACTTAAGGGTGACCTCCACCTCCTTGCTGTCTTCTCTCACATTAAACCACATTTACATTCTGAGTAGTTTCTCCCTTCCCCTCTACACCTTTGTCAATTTCAAAGAATGAATCTTGTGTTAATGCATTAAATATCACAAAATACTAGCTCCATCCAGAGTTAAAAATGACCTTAAACCCACTCTATATTTCTCCAGTGCTACACTCTGATATGAAAAACACACAATACAGATTCTCGGAAGTCTCTTTACAAGCTCAGACATGTTTGAGGTTCTTGAGACGCGTCTTGCCAACATACAGTATATGTTTGTTTTAATGATCAGAATGATTCAGAGGAAGATAAACTCAATTCATACAATTTAGACTTTGGAGACAACATCGAGACAACATCAAGGGCGGGGTTATCTTGCATTGTCTATGGTCTTACGCAGCCTTCCACTCCCAAGTCAATTATACAATGTAATCAGAGAGAGATATGAAACCAAGCCACTTCCATACAACAACTTTCTGTCACTGGCGACTTCCTGCCCAAACCATGTCAGGAACATGGGGAGAAAGGCTTTGGGAGCTCCATGCCTCTGGCAAACTGGGAGCCATGGCATTTCAACATGTATTCCCCTGAAAGGTAATTCATTGGATTTAGGAACAGATGGTGTGAGCTGTTTTACCAAGGGCTTGGAAATGAGAAGATCAATGCATTCTGTTTTCCCTGTCATATAGGAAAAAGTGGAATCGTGAACTCTCGGCACACAGATTTTTCATGTCATTCTCAATCTTTCATAAGTTGAGGGTTGTGATCATTTTGCATAATCAGAGTTCTTAAGTAAACAGTCTCAAGCAACCCCCTGTAATGCTCTTTACTCATATATTGCTTATATTAGCATAGTTATTAAGTTGAGAATTTTGAAGACAACATATCTCTCTACACACATAGATGTTAACTGTTTAGCTTCACATCTCTCATGAGTTGTAGTAATTTCACATCACCCTTGTTCTCCAGTAGAGAATCTCAAAGACACTGGATCTTTAGTGTAGCTCTAGTAGGACAATTCCGGCAGAGTCAAATGGAGAAGAAACTACTGGACTGTCCGTTTGTGTCCCATTTTAATGAAGTGACTAAACATTGCCTTGGGCTTGAATGTGAGTAGGACATTAATGAATCCATTACGTTCACAAAAACGACTTTCATGTTACAACTGCTGAGACCCACGACCCACGACAATACTATGTGGTTATACAAAGAAGATGAGAGAAGGACTCAAAATGTATTATGAATTCAAATCCATGGGTGTCATATGGTGAAGGCATTCAATGGCTGATGAGTGTGTCATTTATTATTTAAAAAGACCTGTTTAACCTGTTAGAGCTCTAGGGGCGCTATTTCATTTTTGGATAAAAAACGTTCCCGTTTTAAGCGCGATATTTTGTCACGAAAAGATGCTCGACTATGCATATTCTTGACAGTTTTGGAAAGAAAACACTCTGAAGTTTCAGAATCTGCAAAGATTTTGTCTGTAAGTGCCCCAGAACTCATTCTACAGGCAAAACCAAGATGATGCATCACCCAGGAATTAGCAGAATTTCTGAAGCTCTGTTTTCCATTCTCTCCTTATATGGCTGTGATTGCGCAACGAATGAGCCTACACTTTCTGTCGTTCGCCCAAGGTCTTAGCAGCATTGTGACGTATTTGTAGGCATATCATTGGAAGATTGACCATAAGAGACTACATTTTCCAAGTGTCCGCCTGGTGTCCTGCGTCGAATTCGGTGCGCAATTGCCAGCTGCTTCTACTTTACCATTTGATTCAGGGGAGAAAGCATGTGTCCAAGAACGATGTATCAATGAAGAGATATGTGAAAAACACCTTGATGATTGATTCTAAACAACGTTTGCCATGTTTTCAGTCGATATTATGGAGTTAATTTGGAAAAAAGTTCGCGTTTTGAGGACTGAATTTGGGGATTTTTTTTGGTAGCCAAATGTGATGTATAAAACGGAGCTATTTCTAATACACAAGGAATCTTTTTGGAAAAACTGAGCATCTGCTATCTAACTGAGAGTATCCTCATTGAAAACATCAGAAGTTCTTCAAAGGTAAATGATTTTATTTGAAGGCTTTTATGTTTTTGTTAATGTTGCGTGCTGGATGCTAACGCTAATGCTAACGCTAAATGCTAACACGAAATGCTAACGCTAGCTAGCTACTTTTACACAAATGATTGTTTTCCTATGGTTGAGAAGCATATTTTGAAAATCTGAGATGACAGTGTTGTTTACAAAAGGCTAAGCTTGAGAGATGGCATATTTATTTCATTTCATTTGCGATTTTCATAAATAGTTAACGTTGTGTTATGCTAATGAGCTTGCTGATAGATTTACACAATCCTGGATACAGGGGTTTTTTCATAGCTAAACGTGATGCAGAAAACGGAGCGATTTGTCCTAAACAAATAATCTTTCAGGAAAAACTGAACATTTGCTATCTGAGAGTCTCCTCATTGAAAACATCTGAAGTTCTTCAAAGGTAAATGATTTTATTTGAATGCTTTTCTGTTTTTTTGTGTAAATGTTGCCAGCTGAATGCTAATGCTAAATGCTACGTTAGCCATCAATACTGTTACACAAATGCTTGTTTTGCAATGGTTGAGAAGCATATTTTGAAAATCTGAGATGACAGTGTTGTTAACAAAAGGCTAAGCTTGAGAGCTAGCATATTTATTTCATTTCATTTGCGATTTTCATGAATAGTTAACGTTGCGTTATGGTAATGAGCTTGAGTCTGTATTCACGATCCCGGATCCGGGATGGGGAGATCAGAAAGGTTAATAGAATATATCTTAATAGTGTAATGTACTGTCTTTAACAGCACAATAAGCCTTGGCAAAACATTAACCCATTTCAACAAGTTAATTGATTCCTTCAGTACCTTCTCCATCCAAAAGAGCAAGACAATGTCACCACATTTTTCTAATGTCAAAACACATTTATTGACTTTGTTGCCTCGAAGTATCCTTCTTCACTTCTAACAACACTCTAGTCCTATCCAGGCAACAATCTTGAACCCCGGCCCACTCTCTCCCTTTCTATCCGCTCCTATCATATCCTCACCATTGTGATTTAGTTAGTGTTCCCACACTTTTGTCATAGCCAATGTGGTCTTCTCTTTGCATCCTCAACAGACTTCTTTTGTTTTTCACACCTCTGTTTCCAGCTCCCACTCTCAGGATCCCCCCGGCGGTTGAAAGCCGGCAGACGGGCTACATGCCCACCGAAACCGAGAGATGCAGGAGATCCAAACAAGTTTCTTCAGTTCTGATTGCCATCACTCCAGCTCCCCTCATCATCCCTCCTTCATCACACACCTCAATACCTCAACCCTTAAATCCTCACATTTTCTCTCAACTCTTACACAATTTGCAACCATCAATACCCGTCGGAGGTGCAATCCAATTTGTTCTCTTCTCTCTCATCTCTCCAACCGTCTCCTCCCTCCCCTGTTACCTCCATCCCACCACCGGCTCCACTTCCGTCTCCCCTCTCTCCACTTGTTTTTCATTTTCTGATGATGATTCCTCCTCATCTTTCACTGCAGCAATGACTATTATTCAAATTTTTTGGCTCCAGAAATGATCGTTCCTGCACAACTTTTTGCAATTTTTCAATGGACTCTTGCTTGTCAGAGCTTTAACCCTTGGCCCTCCGCTGTGTTTTTTGGCATATAGTGTTCCCCATGTTTCACCATTCATAGTTGGTATTGTGAACTGAAACTCTGACTATGAAACATAAACAGCTTATTCAGGTTACTAATTAACTTGACAACTGGCTGATCTGCCATGGATGATTTAGGGAAAACTAGATTTGTTCAACAGATTTGAAGTAGGTCGGATTTGAAAGTTGTCAAACCGACTTGTTGACAACATTTGAATCCTACAGACGAAGAGCCATATATGTGACATTTAAAAAAAAAAGAGATATACATCAAAAATCATTATTGGACACCAGTTTTCTATAGTGAACCGGTTTCACAAGCTTTCCACGTGCTAATTAACAATAATTTTAAATTTAAAGATAGGCTCTCGTGGAATAACCGTTTATGTGCACCACTCAGAAAGGACGGACAAGCGCACAACCTTTCTGTTGCTGATGAAAATCGCAGAAATGTGGGAAAGAAACTTAAAACAAAACTAAAAGAATGGAAAGACAGGCAAAGGAAGATCTTACGAGATGCGGGAAAACCCTATACAAATCGTAAGGGTCAAGAAAAAACTGGGAAAAGCTGTCCAAAAGAGGTATGTGGAAGAACCGTATATCAAACAATCAAGCTAGCTAGCTATAGAGTACAGTAACTAACATGTATGTTCTGGGTTGTCTAATTTGTAACTATAGAGAAAACATATTAGCTAAAGTTCGTTGGCTACTAACTCATACATTATCGTTACAAATGTTATTGCTAGATTATAGAAGAAACATAGCTAGCTACTTTTTCTCCGTCCACCGGATGATTCGACATGGCTACAGTAGCTAGCTAGTTACACTGTATCCTGCAGGGAAGAGCGTGTTCCACGACGTGCAGAAAGGATTGTGGAAAGTTGACTGATGAACGCAAGCTGCATCTGTTCAACAGGTTCTATACTGTCCCATACGAGAAACAACAAGCGTTGATTCTCTCCGGCTTAGAACAGTTTAGAAATAAGACAAAACGCCTATTATTATAATAGCTATATTGAACACTTGCATAGTTTAACTTTGACAGTAATGATACGTACATTAACGTTAACTCTAAAAGTGCTGTGTTACACAATGGTGCAATACAAACTCATTCTGTGTATAGATTGGGAGTGTGTGAAAGATGGAGGTCCTGATCAAGCAATATCCTGAATGTGCTACAGTATATTCAATTCTGAATTCATCATTGTCAATTTTTATTGCAGCATGAGGTGAAACGGAGACGTAAACCTGAGGATACAAAGGAGAACAAACGACGGAAACAAACCTGTCCTTTCGTCATTTGTCCTTTAGATCAAGTTTGTCAGGATGACATGAGAACCCTTACCATGTGAGTACGGGACTCCCGTGGATATCTTAAATGTTATTATTTTTCACAAACCAGAGCGACGCAGGGGACTTTCTCCCCATGTCTAATTACAGTGCATTGTGGGCTTATATTTCATCCTGAAGAAAAACAGATTGCACCAGAAGTGGTGTTTACAACTAAATGGCCCATGAACATTGTGTCCTGACCACTTAGGACCACATTCCTAAAATAGAAAAATCTTCACTCTGTCTATTAATGTTTTTCTCTTCAAAACCTCTTGTGGGGACTTATTCTAGGTTTGAGGAGAGAAGTAATAGGCTTAGGATGGTAATGTCAACCTTCTCTCAATAATTTAGTTGATGATTAGATAAGTCATGTCCTTTTTGGTTTCAGGGTTATATTCTAGCTGGACGTCATGTTTTCGATAATCTATATAATTTGGCATCTATTCGTTTGACTCCGCGGGGACACATATTAAAATGAACATGTGGACAAATGACTGTGAGGAGATGAATGTCACTGCAATTATCTAATTTTGTAATGGAGTCCATCAACCGCTTGTCAGCCAGGTTATTCATTGGCATATTCTCCATGATGGACAACCAATCATGACACACTACTCCAGCTCATTGTGACATTATCAATACGAGATGAGGTAATGTTGAACACTGCTAATTCTCAGTTTGTAATTGCTAAACAAAACTCTGAACGGTCGACACATGAGATATATAGTAATTACATAATACTGCTAGATGTTTAAGGAAAGACGGAAGCCGTCTCCACTATGGTGAGCCTTGTGTGCTTATAAACCTCCATTATTAATTACTATAACCCTAGTTTTGAGAATGCATGCATGTGTCATAACGTGGCCCTTTCTGGGTGCAGATCGTGGCTTCCCCCTCTCTCACTCTCTCCTGCACCCAGGTTCTGTTATCTCAGGTGGTAAATTCCTGGCGGAGACACTCTTCCCCTTTTCATGCAGAGAGAGAGACGAAAGAGGGAACAAAGGATTTCATGAGGCCGAACTCCTAAATCCCCAAAATGGGAAAATGACACTATATGTCCACTTGTGAGAATGTGGGAAGGGTCAATGGACACTTAAGGGACAGTTATGTTGAGTGTGTTTCATTTGTGGACCGAAGGACAGAAAACACACATAGCTATATCTCTGAATGTGTAGATTGCTCAATTATGGTGTTTGCATCTAATTCTTGTGTAAAATGAATGAATAAAGATGAAACTATTTGTGAAATGATGTAATGTGAATTAACCTTTAATTTTGAGAGAATTGTATTCCCTGTAAAGTTTAACTAGTCAACGGCCACGCACCCATGAGCAAAGACATGAACTGGCGTCATGGAACCACCTTTCTATTGTTACGAATAAAACCCCCTCCTGAGGAAATCCTCTTCAGACCACGTATACCTCAGTGTAAGCTGAGGTGGCACAGGTTTGAGTACCAAGACTAGAAAACCATACCACATGGAGCGTTGGAAATGGTTAAACTCTGATACTATCGATCAATACAGAATAAGAGTAAATCTTAGATACTAATTACTAGTCTGCAGCTAGTAATTATGTAAACCTGGGATGCGAATACCAACAACCGCCGAAACATTTGTTCTAAGAACAATGGACGCCTGGCAGTACAACAGATAGTATCCGGAGCCACCGATAGACCTACAACCACTCTCTGATGAACTGAATCTCCAGCAGACGTACTGATGATTTCAACAGAGAAGATCACAATGACATACAGTGGGACAAAAAAGTATTTAGTCAGCCACCAATTGTGCAAGTTCTCCCACTTAAAAAGATGAGAGCATTTTCCACCAACATTTGCAAATAAATTTATAAAAAATCCTACAATGTGATTTTCTGGATTTTTTTTCTCATTTTGTCCGTCATAGTTGAAGTGTACCTATGATGAAAATTACAGGCCTTTCTCATCTTTTTAAGTGGGAGAACTTGCACAATTGGTGGCTGACTAAATACTTTTTTGCCCCACTGTATGGGCGTAAATATATATTGAATGCAATTGTCCTGAATGAGTGAGCATTCAAGTGCAAAGGATTAGCATTTCAATTAATATAAATATCAACTGTGTAATGATCCCTCTTGTCTTTCCCGCTCCTTTCTCAGTCCACACCCCCTTCCCTTTGTCCACCAAACCGTCATATCGGTTTTGCCCACTAGGGGATCTTCCCTATTAATTGTTGGTAACCAATATCTATCTACTGTTTGTTTGTTTATGCAATTCTGTGAATATTTAGTTAGATAGTAAATAAATGATTAAGCCAATTGGTGTATGGATGAGTCATAGTTTAGGCTGGGTTCGTGTAGATAACCAACAATTTACGACGTTTGGAATGAGACTGACGTGAGGTAAAGAATAATTCAGATATCAGATATTAAAATATAATCTGAAGATTTTCTGTGGTGCACCGACTTCCTAGAATTGATTTGATAAAATAAGTCACCTTCAATGATGCCAGACACGACACATGCATAGACGTGCAATGTTTGCTGACGGCTTTACTTAGTACGACATTTACACACCCATTAAAGATCCATTAATATATATATTTAATTAATTGACATGGTTGGAAAACGTTAGCAATTAGCATTACATGGCAATGAACACCGTAACCTGCCTTGTCCCTCATGACGTACTCTACTGAGATTCCGCAGTACATTAATGCAGTGATTATTATTCTAAACTAAAAGTTCAGCTCTGAACCTCCTAATCAAGAGCTGTGTTGCGTTCAGCTGATTTATGGTTTTGAATTTGCATAGCTTCTCACATTGCACTGAGGGTTGTATTGTAGGTGGTGGTGTACATGACAGTACTGTACAATGGTGTAAACTGTCTGAGACCTTACAGTTTCTCGTGCCTCAATCCTCTCTTTGTCACACATAATGTTTTATAATAGAATATAATAACTGTAATTCAGAGAAAAAAATTCTAATTTACAAGCATTCAAGAGAGACAAAGCGATTGCATGACAAGTGACACCAGGGTAAAATGTACAGTCAACCCTTGGACCTAAAAATATCTTGTAAAATATCTTTAACAATCTAAGAATATATATCAAATCAAATATATTATGATTTCTTAAATGCTTGGCAACAAGACATTTTTGTCACTGGACATTGACACATGGTGACAGCACTGCTATGCCTTTTAGGGAGAAGGGGGTATATTCTGAAATGTTACAAACGATTCTCTATGACTGTCTGTGCGAAACATAGTTGGTCCTCCTGTGACGCACTTTCTACCCTACTTGTAATAAAGAGAGAGAGAGAGAGAGAGAGAGGTCTGCTTGGGACAACAGACTGACAACAGGGGTCGATCTGTACTGCCAGACGGTCTCTCTCTCTGTAGAGCTCCTCTTCCACCGTCAAATCAAATCAACTAGGTATCAAGTGGGCTCCGATCCCAAAGGCCCAGCCCTTGATAGCTACTGTCACGTTGGCACAGATTGTCCAGTAAAATACACAACTACAGGACTTCTGAAAAACAGATTAAGTGAGCGTACCCACTGATCAGGTTTCCGAACTTTGGTAAGTAGTTAAAGGGTAATGACGTATTCATTAGCGACAAAAGTACATAGCTACATGAAATGACTTCTAAGAGGGCGATGCTTCCCCACTAACACTAACACTTGAGGAAATACACCAGACAAACTATATCTCTCCTCAGAACACCCCAGTAGAGTAAGACGTTTCGTAAGGAGGATTACGACCAGGGCATGTAGTATAGAGATAAACCATAGCAGCATACGGGTTCATGTTGCACGGTAAATTACCTGTGTAATAGATGAGATGGCTAAAAAAAACACTCAAAAAGGAAGGGAGGGGTGGGGGGAGCTAGGATTGGGATATCTCTACAGTACACACCGAGAATTGTTATACCTCCTAAGATGACCCAAAACAGCTTCAATAAACAGACCTTAAAAACAGACTTCTAATAAATTATTGGGAGCACTTAATTTTACATTACTATTTCCATTGGTAATTATCTAGTAGGAAACTAGATGGTAACCATGGGTACTTTATGGTACTTCAAAAAACGACATGCTACAGTACCGACATGCTACAGTACTTACAAACATAATCACCTATACATGTTTTATACTGAACATCATGATTGAGTCGGGTGTAATTTGAATATTTTTTAAAGGTTAACAGCATGTCAAAATCCTGCCAGATTTAACCTTTATTAAACTAGGCAAGTCAGTTAAGAACAAATTCTTATTTACAATGATGGCCTACCAGGGTACAGTTGGTTAACTGCCTTCTTCAGGAGCAGAAAGACAGGTTTATAACATGTCAGCTTGGGGATTCGATTCAGCAACCTTTCTCTTAATGGCCCAACATTCTAACCACTAGGCTACCTGCCACCCCTTGCCACAGATGAACGTCTACAGTTGAAGTCAAAAGTTTACATACACTTAGGGTGGAGTCATTAAAACTCTTCCTAAAGAAATTTTGTAGGCAGAACTGAAAAAGCGTGTGCGAGCAAGGAGCCCTACAAACCTGATTCAGTTACACCAGCTCTGTCAGGAGGAATGCGCCAAAATGCACACAACTTATTGTGGGAAGCTTGTGGAAGGCTACCTGAAAAGCTTTGACCCAAGTTAAACAATTTAAAGGCAATGCTACCAAATACTAATTGAGTGTATGCAAACTTCTGACCCTCTGGGAATGTGATGAAAGAAATAAAAACTGAATAAGTCATTCTCTCTACTCTTATTCTGACATTTCACATTCTTAAAATAAAGTGGTGATCCTAACATACCTAAGACAAGGAATTTTTACTAGGATTAAATGTCAGGAATTGTGAAAAACAGAGTTTAAATATATTTGGCTAAGGTGTATGTACACTTTCGACTTCGACTGTATATAGTTGAAGTCGAAAGTTTACATAAACCTTAGGCTTGCAAGCCTCCCCATTTTTCCTCCAAACATAATGATTGTCATTATGGTCAAACAGTTCTATTTTTGTTTCATCAGATAAGAGGACATTTCTCCAAAAAGTACAATATTTGTCCCATGTGCAGTTTTTTTGGGGGGCGGTTTTGGAGCAGTGGCTTCTTCCTTGCTGAGCGGCCTTTCAGGTTATGTCGATATAGGACTCGTTTTACTGTTGACATAGATACTTTTGTCCTTGTTTCCTCCAGCATCTTCACATGGTCTTTTGCTGTTGTTCTGGGATTGATTTGCAATTTTTGCACCAATATACATTGATCATTGACAGTCAATCACGGGCTACAGGAAGAAATCCAGCCCAGTCACGGACCAGGATGTCTTGCTCCCAGGCAGACTAAATAACTTTTTTGCCCGCTTTGAGGACAATACAGTGCCACTGACACGGCCTGAAACGAAAACATGCGGTCTCTCCTTCACTGCAGCCGAGGTGACTAAGACATTTAAACGTGTTAACCCTCGCAAGGCTGCAGGCCCAGACGGCATCCCCAGCCGCGCCCTCAGAGCATGCGCAGACCAGCTGGCCGGTGTGTTTACGGACATATTCAATCAATCCCTATACCAGTCTGCTGTTCCCACATGCTTCAAGAGGGCCACCATTGTTCCTGTTCCCAAGAAAGCTAAGGTAACTGAGCTAAACGACTACCGCCCCGTAGCACTCACTTCATGTCATCGTGCTTTGAGAGACTAGTCAAGGACCATATCACCTCCACCCTACCTGACACCCTAGACCCACTCCAATTTGCTTACCGGCCAAATAGGTCCACAGACGATGCAATCTCAACCACACTGCACACTGCCCTAACCCATCTGGACAAGAGGAATACCTATGTGAGAATGCTGTTCATTGACTACAGCTCGGCATTCAACACCATAGTACCCTCCAAGCTCGTCATCAAGCTCGAGACCCTGGGTCTCGACCCCGCCCTGTGCAACTGGGTACTGGACTTCCTGACGTGCCGCCCCCAGGTGGTGAGGGTAGGCAACAACATCTCCTCCCCGCTGATCCTCAACACTGGGGCCCCACAAGGGTGCGTTCTGGGCCCTCTCCTGTACTCCCTGTTCACCCACGACTGCGTGGCCACGCACGCCTCCAACTCAATCATCAAGTTTGCGGACGACACAACAGTGGTAGGCTTGATTACCAACAACGACGAGACGGCCTACAGGGAGGAGGTGAGGGCCCTCGGAGTGTGGTGTCAGGAAAATAACCTCACACTCAACGTCAACAAAACTAAGGAGATGATTGTGGACTTCAGGAAACAGCAGAGGGAACACCCCCCTATCCACATCGATGGAACAGTAGTGGAGAGGGTAGCAAGTTTTAAGTTCCTCGGCATACACATCACAGACAAACTGAATTGGTCCACTCACACAGACAGCATTGTGAAGAAGGCGCAGCAGCGCCTCTTCAACCTCAGGAGTCTGAAGAAATTCGGCTTGTCACCAAAAGCACTCACAAACTTCTACAGATGCACAATCGAGAGCATCCTGGCGGGCTGTATCACCGCCTGGTACGGCAACTGCTCCGCCCTCAACCGTAAGGCTCTCCAGAGAGTAGTGAGGTCTGCACAACGCATCACCGGGTGCAAACTACCTGCCCTCCAGGACACCTACACCACCCGATGTTACAGGAAGGCCATAAAGATCATCAAGGACATCAACCACCCGAGCCACTGCCTGTTCACCCCGCTATCATCCAGAAGGCGAGGTCAGTACAGGTGCATCAAAGCTGGGACCGAGAGACTGAAAAACAGCTTCTATCTCAAGGCCATCAGACTGTTAAACAGCCACCACTAACATTGAGTGGCTGCTGCCAACACACTGACACTGACTCAACTCCAGCCACTTTAATAATGGGAATTGATGGGAAATGATGTAAATATATCACTAGCCACTTTAAACAATGCTACCTTAAATAATGTTACTTACCCTACATTATTCATCTCATATGCATACGTATATACTGTACTCTATATCATCGACTGTATCCTTATGTAATACATGTATCACTAGCCACTTTAACTATGCCACTTTGTTTACATACTCATCTCTTAAGTATATACTGTACTCGATACCATCTACTGTATCTTGCCTATGCTGCTCTGTACCATCACTCATTCATATATCCTTATGTACATATTCTTTATCCCCTTACACTGTGTATAAGACAGTAGTTTTGGAATTGTTAGTTAGATTACTTGTTGGTTATTACTGCATTGTCGGAACTAGAAGCACAAGCATTTCGCTACACTCGCATTAACATCTGCTAACCGTGTGTATGTGACAAATAAAATTTGATTTGATTCGATTTGATCTCTAGGAGACAGAACGTGTCTCCTTCCTGAGCGGTATGACGGCTGCGTGGTCCCATGGTGTTTATACTTGCGTACTACTGTTTGTACAGATGAACGTGGTACCTTCAGGCATTTGGAAATTGCTCCCAATGATGAACCAGACTTGTGGAGGTCCGCAATTTATTTCTGAGGTTTTAGCTTTCTTTTGATTTTCCCATGATGTCAAGCAAAGAGGCACTGTGTTTGAAGGTAGGCCTTGAAATACATCTACAGGTACACCTCCAAGTGACTCAAATTATGTCAGTTAGTCTATCAGAAGCTTCTAAAGCCATGACATAATCTTCTTGAATTTTACAAGCTGTTTAAAGGCACAGTCACCTTTAGTGTATGTAAACTTCTGACCCACTGGAATTGTGATACAGTGAATTATAAGTGAAATGTCTGTAAACAATTGTTGGAAAAATTACTTGTCTCAAGCACAAAGTAATGTCCTAACCGACTTGCCAAAAACATAGTTTATTTACAAGAAATTTGTGGTGTTTGAAGAACGAGTTTTAATGACTAAAACCTAAGTGTATGTAAACTTCCGACTTCAACTGTATCTGGAGAAAGAGAAGACAGTCACCAATACACTGCAGGTATTTAAGGAATCCTCAGACCTCTGTGCTCTCTCAGGTGAGGCCACGGCTCCATATCCACCGCATACATTTTTTTTTCAGGCCTTGGCCACAAAAGCTGAAAACATTTCATCTGTTTGATGAAATAATGATTTCCATTTTCCTTAATAATAACTCCCTCAAAAAGGGATCTTCTCAGGACCATGGGCGACCACTGACATGTTGCGTTTTTTACAGACTGCTAAAATACACAAGTCACAATGGTTGAACTGAAGGACTGAATTGCAAACCCCACAGCAATGGTAGTCTATACGGATACTTTGCTAGCTCAAATTAGTTCAAATCAAGTCAAATTGTATTTGTCACATGCGCCGAATTCAAAAAGTGTAGACCTTACAGTGAAATACTTACTTACTACAAGCCCTTAACCAACAATGCAGTTTTAAGAAGAAAAAAAAGTAATAGATAAGAATAACAAATAATTAAAGAGCAACAGTAAATAACAATAGCGGGGCTATATACAGGAGGTACCGGTGCAGAGTGAATGTGTCAATGTGCGGGGGCACCAGTGTCGAGGTAATTGAGATAATTATGTACATGTAGGTAGAGTTATTAAAGTGGCTATGCATAGATAATAAGAGAGTAGCAGCAGTGTGGGGGGGGGGGGGGCAATGCAAATAGTCTGGGTAGACATTTTATTAGCTGTTCAGGAGTCTTATGGCTATGGGGTAGAAGCTGTTTAGAAGCCTCTTGGACGTAGACTTGGCGCTCCAGTACCGCTTGCTGTGCGGTAGCAGAGAGAACAGTCTATGACTAGGGTGGCTGGAATCTTTGACCATTTTTAAGGCCTTTCTCTGACACCGCCTGGTATAGAGATCCTGGATGGCAGGAAGCTTGGCCCCGGTGACGTACTGGGCCGTATGCACTACCCTCTGTAGTGTCTTGCGGTCGGACACCGAGCAGTTGCCTTTCCAGGCAGTGATGCAACCGGTCAGGATGCTCTTGATGGTGCAGCTGTAAAGCCTTTTGAGGATCTGAGGACCCATGCCAAATATTTTCAGTCTCCTGAGGGGGAATAGGTTTTGTCGTGCCCTCTTCACGACTGTCTTGGTGTGCTTGGACCATGTTAGTTTGCTGGTGTTGGGGATGCCAAGGAACTTGAAGCTCTCAACCTGCTCCACTATAGCCCCGTCGATGAGAATGGGGAGTGCTCTGTCCTCATTTTCCTGTAATCCACAATCATCTCCTTTGTCTTGATCACGTTGAGGGATAGGCTGTTGTCATTGCACCACATGGTCAGGTCTCTGACCTCCTCTCATCGTTGTCGGTGATGACTGTTGTGTTATCAGCACACTTAATGATGGTGTTGGAGTTGTGCCTGGCCGTGCAGTCTTGAGTTAACAGGGAGTACAGGAGCGGACTCAGCATGCACCCCTGAGGGGCCCCCGTGTTGAGGATCAGAGTGGCGGATGTGTTGTTACTTACCCTTACCGCCCGGGGGGGCGGCCCGTCAGAAAGTCCAGGATCCAGTTGCAGAGGGAGGTGTTTAGTCCCAGGGTCCTTAGCTTTCTGATGAGCTGTGAGGGCATTTTGGTTTGGAACGCTGCACTTTTGTCAATAAATAGCATTCTCACGTAGGTGTTATTTTTGTCCAGGTGGGAAAGGGCAGTGTAGAAGTGTAGAGTGCGATAGAGATTGCATTATCTGTGGATTCGTTGGTGCGGTATTCAAATTGGAGTGGGACTAGGATTTCTGGGATAATGGTGTTGATGTGAGCCATGACCAGCCTTTCAAAGCTACGGGTCGGTTGTCATTTAGGCAGTATACCTTAGTATTATTGGCACAGGGACTATGGTGGTCTGCTTGAAACATGTTGATATTACAGACTCAGACAGGGAGAAGTTGAAAATGTCAGTGAAGACACATGCCAGTTTGTCAGTGCCAGCTCGGAGTACATGTCCTGGTAATCCGTCTGGCCCAGCGGCCTTGTGAATGTTGACCTGTTTAAAGGTCTTACTCACATCAGCTGTGGAGAAAATGATCACACAGTCGTCCAGAACAGCTGATGCTCTCATGCATGTTTCAGTGTTACTTGCCTTGAAGCGAGCAAAGAAGTTATTTAGCTCATCTGGTAGGCTCATGTCACTGGGCAGCTCTCAGCTGTGCTTCCCTTTGTAGTCTGTAATAGTTTGCAAGCCCTGTCATATCCAACCAGCGTTGGAGCCGGTGTAGTACGATTTGATCTGATTCCTGTATTGACGCTTTGCCTGTTTGATGGTTCATCAGAGGGCATAGCGGGATTTCTTATATCTTCTGGGTTAGAGTCCCGCTCCTTGAAAGCGGCAGCATCTACCCTTTAGCTCAGTGCGAATGTTGCCTCTAATCCATGGCTTCTGGTTGGGGTATGTACATATAGTCACTGTAGGGACGACGTCATCAAAGCCCTTATTGATAAAGCCAGTGACTGATGTGGTGTACTCCTCAATGCCATCGGAAGAATCCCGGTCTGTATTCCAGTCTGTGTTAGCAAAACAGTCCTGTAGTTTAGCATTTGCTTCCTCTGACCACTTTTTTATGGGCCGAGTCACTCGTGCTTCCTGCTTTAATTGCTGCTTGTAAGCAGGAATCAAGAGGATAGAGTTATGGTCAGATTTGCCAAATGGAGGGCAAGGAAGAGCTTTTTACGCGTCTCTGTGTGTGGAGTGAAGGAGGTCCCGAATTTTTTTCCCTATGGTTACACATTTAACATGCTGATAGAAATTAGGTAAAACTGATTTAAGTTTCCCTGCATTAAAGTCCCTGGCCGCTAGGAACGCCACCTCTGGATGAGCGTTTTTCTGTTTCCTCTCTATCCCCTAATAGCTCTCTAACAAGATATGATATTGAGTTATCCTCATTGTGAACGAGGGAGACATTATCTCTGAAACCAATTATTGAGTATTGCTTGAATAGCGTTTTCTAGGGGGGAGATTCTCTCTCACACAGCACGCAGACACAGACCCTTTTCAAGAAGTGTAGCAAGGCACAAGAACAGCGATGCATTATTTATTATTTTACCAGGGATGATATCAATTGAGAAAATGCCATAACTCTGTACTTGTCTTCTAAGCATCTTATCCTTGACAGGAGAAAGCCCTCTTGAGATTGTTTACCGGCATCTCGTTTGCAAAAAAAATGTATCCAGTGAGAGGAAGAGAATACACTCTATCTAATTCAACATGATATTATAGTAGTGATAATAATAATAATCAGAATTTGGTGGATGCTGATATTCGTCCTATTTCACACATGTACAAGTTGTATTAAAACCTCTTGGAACTCTAGGGGCGGTATTTCATTTTTTGGATAAAAAACGTTCCCGTTTTAAGCGCGATATGTTGTCACGACAAGATGCTCGACTATGCATATAAGTGACAGCTTTGGATAGAATACACTCTAAAGTTTCCAAAACTGCAAAGATATTGTCTGTGAGTGCCACAGAACTGATGCTACAGGCGAAACCAAGATGAAATTTCAAACAGGAAGTGCCCCAGATTTTGAAGGCGCTGTGTTCCAATGACTCCTTATATGGCTGTGAATGGGCCACGAATGAGCTTAGACTTTCTGTCGTTTCCCCATAGTGTCGACAGCATTGTGACGTATTTGTAGGCATATCATTGGAAGATTGACCATTTTACACTACATCTACCAGGTGGTCGCTGCCTAATCTCCAGCTGCAGTATTTTTCCGTTTGCTTCCGAGGAGAAACCCAACTGCCACGAATGATTTATCATCGAATAGATATGTGAAAAACACCTTGAGGATTGATTCTAAACAACGTTTGCCATGTTTCTGTCGATATTATGGAGTTAATTTGGTAAAAAGTTCGGCGTTGTAGAGACTGCATTTTCAGATTTTTTTCTTAGCCAAACGTGATGAACAAAACGGAGCGATTTCTCCTACACAAATAATATTTTTGGAAAAAATGAACATTTGCTATCTAACTGAGAGTCTCGTCATTGAAAACATCCGAAGTTCTTCAAAGGTAAATGATTTTATTTGAATGCTTTTCTTGTTTTTGTGAAAATGTTACCTGTTGAATGCTAAGCTTAATGCTATGCTAGGCTATCAATACTTTTACACGAATGCTTGTGTAGCTATGGTTGAAAAGCATATTTTGAAAATCTGAGATGACAGTGTTGTTAACAAAAGGCTAAGCTTGTGCTTGAATATATTTATTTCATTTCATTTGCGATTTTCATGAATAGTTAACGTTGCGTTATGGTAATGAGCTTGAGGCTATGATTACGCTCCCGGATACGGGTTTGATAGTCACAAGATTAAAGGGGAATACAAACACTTTAGTTTGTATTAATAACCACGTGAATTGGAAATTATTTTTTTGCATATCCCACTCCCTCTGAGACACTCTCGGAGACTGGGCTCATGCCCGGGTTCTATTAGTTCAGCATGATATTACCTAATAAAGTAGAGGTGCTACAGTAAGGACAGTATTTAGTCCCGCCTTTCTGAACTGCAACATACAAGTGCAAGGATCTTATAGAAAGCATAATTTTAAAGATCATTGGGTACAAACTGAATCCCCGCCCTGTGCAACTGGGTTACTGGACTTTAGATTTACCATTTAGATTTTACCATTCACCTCACACACTCTAAACCAGGCTTCTCCTCACGGGCCGCCCCCAGGTGGTGAGGGTAGGTAACAACATCTCCAACCCGCTGATCCTCAACACTGGGGCCCCACAAGGGTGTGTTCTGAGCCCTCTCCTGTACTCCCTGTTCACCCACGACTGCGTGGCAACGCACGCCTCCAACTCAATCATCAAGTTTGTGGACGACACAACAGTGGTAGGCTTGATTACCAACAACGACGAGACGGCCTACAGGGAGGAGGTGAGGGCCCTTGGAGTGTGGTGTTAGGAAAATAACCTCACACTCAACGTCAACAAAACTAAGGAGATGATTGTGGACTTCAGGAAACAGCAGAGGGAACACCCCCCTATCTACATCGATGGAACAGTAGTTGGACTAGTAGTTGGAACAGGACTTGTTGGACTAGATTCCTGGCCCCGCATAAACAAAGCATCTTAGAGTGGGACATGAGTGCTCAGTCAATAGTGTGAAATGAGTGCTCAGTCAATAGTGTGAAATGAGTGCTCAGTCATTGGTGTGAAATGAGTGCTCAGTCATTGGTGTGAAATGAGTGCTCAGTCATTGGTGTGAAATGAGTGCTCAGTCATTAGTGTGAAATGTGTGCTCAGTCATTAGTGTGAAATGTGTGTTCAGTCATTAGTGTGAAATGTGTGCTCAGTCATTAGTGTGATATGAGTGCAGTCATTTCAGAAAGATGCCAGTTGGTGACAAAATTACACATGGGGGTAGTTAAGGGAGGATAAGGTGTGAATTATGAGGAGCAGACTGACAAGTGAGGACAGAATTATTGTCTAACTGTATTGGTTAGATTAATACAAAAACAACCATAGGAGAGCAAAGGACAGTATTTCACTGATGGAATCATGATCAATTCATCCTGAGCCTGTAGCATGACATTAAGATACATGAAACATACTGCACATTATAAAATCAAGAATGAAAACAGTGACTCCCTGGTAAAAACAAGAACCCAACATGCTCTCTAATATTAGCCAGTGATCTCCTGACCTCTGTTCTCTCCCCACTGGCCATTGGCTAAGTGTGGCTGACCATGTGACCTAGGTCAGCACCATGCTGCCTGCGAGCCATGGCTGTACAGCTTAGGAGGTGAAAACAGGGCACCAGTGAGAGAGGGAAGGCTACAATCTGAATCTAATGTAGAGTAACACCACAGTGGTTCCAATTACACAAATATGCAAAGTCTGTGTGGTTTAAACTGCATTGGGGTCTGCCAGGTGTTTTGAACAAATAACAGAATGTCATCCGTGTATGATTATAATACCATGGTGTACTATCTAGATCAATGTTGTCCCATTCTGGCCATGGGGACACACAGACTATTATTTCAGCCCTGCACTATCACCTGATTTAACTTAACAAGGGTGATTAGATGATTAGTACAATCAGGTGTGTTAGAGTGAAACCCTTACAGAATGTAAGAGCTACTGTAATATCATCCTGTATCCAAGATGTTGTATGTGGACCAGTACAGTTCACAACAGGAGTGAAAAGCCACATTGCAATGTTGTACCTGTCCTCTTGGGAGCAGCAGCAGGTACATGAAAGGAGATGAGAGGAGCTTGATTGTGCGTCAGTGTTCTCTTTGACTGATGGAAGGAAGACCTTTCGGTAGCTAGCCTAGGGGGTAGAGGAACTATCAGCTACAACCTCCCTCGCTACTTCCCACAGGACTCTCTTACTCCCTCTCTCTCTCTCTCTCCCTCCTTCATAAATACAGTTTAAGAAGTTCTGAGTGCCAACAGTCATGTACTGCTATGGCATCAAAGAGGGAACATCACTGGATCGAGTATATCGCCACACTGACAGTTTTTCCCCATGTTGGCTTGATAACATGAAACTGTAGCATCATACCATCAGCTATGACCCAAATACCTCATCCCCATATTGTTATTTATCTTTTTTCTATTTTGCACCCCAGTATCTCTACTTGCACATCATCATCTGCACATCTATCACTCCAGTGTTAATGCTAAATTGTAATTATTTCGCCTCTATGGCCTGTGTATTGCCTTTACCTCCCTAATCTTCTACATTTGCACACACTGTACATATATTTTTCTATTGTGTTATTGACTGAACGTTTGTTTATGTGTAACTCTGTGTTGTTGTTTTTGTAGCACTGCTTTGCTTTATCTTGGGCAGGTTGCAGCTGTAAATGAGAACTTGTTCTCAACTGGCCTACCTGGTTAAATAAAGGTGAACTAAAAATAAATAAATTAGTCAGTTAGACAAGATCATGGATGGTAAAACGGAAAGGGTGCCTATAAACGTACAGTAGAAAGAGCACATTCTACATTGTCACCTCACTCATTGTGAGTTAGCAGCACAAACAGTGATGTAGGCTGGTGTGGATAAAATGACAGGGATGAATTCTTGTCCCAGTTCATCCCTGACTACAGCACACCATTATGTAGATCAAACAGGTATCACTGCATGATTAAAAACCGTGGTGACACTTCAATATACCAATCACTGACCTTGATCTAAAAATGGTGAAGTATAACTCCAAAATAATGAACATGCAGTAATTAACTGCAAGGTACCTTTATGCAAAAGCAGGAGTTTCATAGAATTTGAAGACGTATCAAATATACCAGCAAGAACCTGAAGGTCCTCGTTAATTACAAGGCTAGATTAATACCCTTTGTTTGGCCTCCTTTCCTTCCCCCACCTAGAAAAAGAGAGGGAGAGCGGAAAGTAAGGGAGAGAAAAAAGGGGAAAGAGAGGGAAAGAAAGTTAAAAAGAGAAATAGAGAGGGGGACAGAGAATGGAGAGAGAGAGAAAGAGAGGAGAAAAAGAGGGAGAACAAAAGAGAAAGAGAGACATTAGAGGGGAGAGATGGAGGGATGATCAGAGGAGCCGAGTGGAGAAGAGGAGAGAGGTTTGCTCTGTAAAGAGGTTTACTCTCCAGGTTAATTAACTGGAGACAGACTGTACACCTCAATTATCTCGTACCCCTGCACATCAGCTCGGTACTGGCACCATGTGGACTGCATATAAGCAAGTAATTGTTGCTCATTGTGTATTTATTGCTCTTGTTATGATTTTTCTATTACCAAAAATTATCTGCATTGTTGTCAAAGGGTCCGTAAGTAAGCATTTCACCGTTGGTATACACCTATTGTTTTATGACGCATGTGACAAATACAATTTAATTTGATCCCCATTGGCTGCGTTTAGACAGGCAGCCCAAATCTGATTCTTTTTTTTTTTTTACAAATTGGTCTTTTGACCAATAAATCAGCTCCGAAAAGATCTGATGTGAAAAGATCTGATGTGATTAGTGGAAAAATATCAGAATTGGTCTGCCTGTGTAAACGCAGCCATTGGGAAGCATTTCCAATGTGACCTGACTTTCTCTCTCTCTCTCCATTCTCTGCCCCCCCCCCAACACACTCTTCGAAGAAACCCAGTGGGCAAAACTGTGTAAAACTGGTTGAACAAATGTAATAATGACGGTTGTAATGACGTTATCTCAACCAGTTTTGCCCGCTGGTAAGGGTGAACAGAAATAAAGCAGTTTATTCCATTTTAGACGTGTCAATTACATACTAGAAACTTCATTGGAACTTAAGTTTTAGGACCCATGGACCATGCATTTTTGGGGAAGACTGCAAAGCCTGCTCCATCTTGGCTCCCTTACTGTCAACTGCATTTATTTTCAGCAAACTTAATGTGAAATATTTGTATGAACATAACAAGATTCAACAACTGAGACATAAACTGAACAAGTTCCACAGACACGTGACTAACGTAAATGGAATAATGTGTCCCGAAACAAAGAGGGGGTCAAAATCAAAAGTAACAGTCAGTATCTGGTTTGGCCACCAGCTGCATTAAGTACTGCAGTACATCTCCTCCTCATGGACTGCACAGGATTTGCCAGTTCTTGCTGTGAGATGTTAACCCACTCTTCCACCAAGGCACCTGCAAGTTCCCGGACATTTCTGTGGGGAATGGCCCTAGCCCTCACCCTCTGATCCAACAGGTCCCAGATGTGCTCAATGGGATTGAGATCCGGGCTCTTCGCTGGCCATGGCAGAACACTGACATTCCTATCTTGCGGGAAATTATGCACAGAACGAGCTGTATGGCTGGTGGCATTGTTATGCTGGAGGGTCATGTCAGGATGAGCCTGCAGGAAGGATACCACATGAGGGAGGAGGATGTCTTCCCTGTAACGAACATCGTTGAGATTGCTTGCAATGACAACAAGCTCAGTCCGATGATGCTGTGACACACCGCCCCAGACCAGGACGGACCCTCCACCTCCAAATCGATCCCGCTCTAGAGTATAGGCCTTGGTGTAATGCTCATTCCTTTGACGATAAACGTGAATCTGATCATCAGCCCTGGTGAGACAACACTGCGACTTGTCAGTGAAGAGCACTTTTTGCCAGTCCTGTCTGGTCCAGCGGGGGTAAGTTTGTGCCCATAGGCAATGTTATTGCCGGTGATGTCTGGTGAGAAACTGCCTTACAACAGGCCTAGAGGCCCTCAACCCAGCCTCTCTCAGCCTGAGTTTAGTGTTATAATTGATCAGAATTCATCTCTAATTCCCAATAGTGGATTTATGATGACATAGCTGCAAGAGGCCTGAAGAGAAATGACCAGAGATTAATGACTCATTGAACTGGGGGAGGCTTCCAACACAGACTTTGTGATGCATGCAATGTTTGTTCCGCATGTATGGATGTTGTTAGACCTGACCCCGAAACAAGAACCTGAGGTGGAATTTTCGCAAGCAGGTTGGTCTCTCTCTCTCTCTCTCGCTCCCTCTCGTTCCATCTCTCTCTCTCTGGCCCTATTTTCCAGCATATTGCATATTTCACAATGTGAGCCAAATTCATAAATTGAACTACCTATATTCCAATTGCTTCGAGGCTGTTGATAATATCAGATGACGTTGTCGTTGATTGTGAGGTAAAGTGAGCCAAACGGTAGGACAAGCTTGACAGGCAAACGCGAAGCAGTGATTGGCCAGCAGAAGCCTCCGGCAAGGTGCTGAATACATTGGCTGTAGTATTTCATGTGTAGTTATATATGTCCTTGTTTTGAAATAGCTAATTTACCAATGATCCCCTGAGAGAAAGTGGCAACCAGTCTGTCAAATGAAAAAAACTTCAATTTGGCTCAACAGATATGTCGTTTCTCCGAAGAGGGTGAAAAGTCACGTTCCCTCGAGTGTAGCCAATGGCTTTCTGGCGAAGGAGGAAGGATGATATCTATCACAGTTTATTGTTAATGTGAAAATAGACATTGAATTCAAGGTCATTCCAATGAACAAGACAGACACTCTTGATGTCTAATTCAGAGATGGAAGAGCACTTGGAGGAGAGAAGGAAGGAGCGAGGAAAAGGAATAGGAGGAGAAGGAGGAGAGAAAGAAACGAATAGGAGCAAAGAAAATGAGAGAAAATGATAAAATGAGTGAAGAAAAGGAGAGTGAAAAACAGGAAAAAGATGGAATCCCTCAAACAAGTTGTTTGAGTTGATGGAGGAGGAGAGAGGAGGGAATGGGAGGGAAAAGTAGATGGAATTCAATAATCCACAGACACGTTTTTTGCCTGAGTTCCTCGTCCTTGTGGAGATTTGGATCCATCTGGGGACTTGGAAAGTATAGACAATTCACACAGATTCTCTCCTTTAGGAGCCAAATGCTACTGCTTAACCTTTCTGGATTGCTGTCATATGCCAGACTATTGGGTTATACTGGCAAGCATTTGTGAAAGAGTTAGAAGACCATGCATGCCAAATGTTCATTGTAATGTTTACTCCCAAGAAGACACCATTGACTTAATTCAGAAGATCTCACTAAAAGGCATGAAAGGAATTGTCACGTTCTGACCTCTATTTCCTTTGTTTTGCATTTATTTAGTATGGTCAGGGCGTGAGTTGGGTGGGCAGTCTATGTTTGTTTTTCTATGTTTTGGGGCAGTTCTATGTTTTCGGCCTAGTATGGTTCTCAATCAGAGGCAGGTGTCATTAGTTGTCTCTGATTGAGAATCATACTTAGGTAGCCTGGGTTTCACTGTTTGTTTGTGGGTGATTGTTCCTGTTTTTGTGTTTGCACCAGACAGGGCTGTTTTGAGTTCTCACGTTTCTTGTTTTTTCGTTAGTTTGTTCATGTATAGTGTCGTCAATAAAATACAATGAACAACCACCACGCTGCGCTTTGGTCCGCCTCTACTTCACAAGAGGAGAACCGTTACAGAATCACCCACCACAACAGGACCAAGCGGTGTGGTAATGGGCAAAGGAAAAAGCAGCAGCAGGAGCAGCGCGAGGAGGTATGGACATGGGAGGACGAAATAGACGGAAGAGGACCCTGGGCTCAGCCAGGAGAATATCGCCGTCCCAAAGAAGAACTGGAGGCGGCGAAAGCGGAGAGGCGCTGGTATGAGGAGGCAGCGCGGCGTCGTGGATGGAAGCCCGGGAGTCAGCCCCAAAAATTTCTTGGGGGGGGGCTAACAGGGAGTATGGCTACGCCAGGTAGGAGACCTGAGCCAACTTCCTGTGGTTACCGGGGGGCTAGAGAGACCGGGCAGGCACCGTGTTATGCTGTGGAGCGCACGGTGTCCCCAGTGCGGGTGCACAGCCCGGTGCGGTACATTCCAGCTCCGCGTATCGGCCGGGCTAGAGTGGGCATCGAGCCAAGTGCCATGAAGCCGGCTCTACGCATCTGGTCTCCAGTGCGTCTCCTTGGGCCGGCTTACATGGCACCAGCCTTGCGCACGGTGTCCCCGGTTCGCCTGCATAGCCCAGTGCGGGCTATTCCACCTCGCCGCACTGGCAGGGCGACCGGGACCATTCAACCGGGTAAGGTTGGGCAGGCTCGGTGCTCAAGAGCTCCAGTGCGCCTGCACGGCCCGGTCTATCCGTCACCACCTCCACACCCCAGCCCTCCGGTGGCAGCTCCCCGTACCAGGCTGTCTCTCCGGCCCATCTGTCCAGAGCCTTCCTCCTCTCCAGCGCTGCCGGAGTCTCCCGCCTGTCCGGCGCCTCTGCCGGAGCCTCCCGCCTGTCCGGCGCCGCTGCCGGAGCCTCCCGCCTGTCCGGCGCCTCTGCCGGAGCCTCCCGCCTGTCCGGCGCCGCTGCCGGAGCCTCCCGCCTGTCCGGCGCCGCTGCCGGAGCCTCCCGCCTGTCCGGCGCCTCTGCCGGAGCCTCCCGCCTGTCCGGCGCCTCTGCCGGAGCCTCCCGCCTGTCCGGCGCCTCTGCCGGAGCCTCCCGCCTGTCCGGCGCCTCTGCCGGAGCCTCCCGCCTGTCCGGCGCCTCTGCCGGAGCCTCCCGCCTGTCCGGCGCCTCTGCCGGAGCCTCCCGCCTGTCCGGCGCCTCTGCCGGAGCCTCCCGCCTGTCCGGCGCCTCTGCCGGAGCTTCCCGTCTGCCCAGCGCCATCTGAGCTTCCCGTCTGCCCAGCGCCATCTGAGCTTCCCGTCTGCCCAGCGCCGCCAGTGCCGCCCGTCAGCCAGGGGCCGCCAGTGCCGCCAGTCAACCAGGGGCCGCCAGTCAGCCAGGGGCCGCCAGTGCCGCCAGTCAGCCAGGGGCCGCTAGAGCCCCTCCGCCCGGAGCAGCTGCCCCTCTGTCCCGAGCAGCTGCCCCTCTGTCCCGAGCAGCTGCCCCTCTGTCCCGAGCAGCTGCCCCTCTGTCCCGAGCTGCTGCCGCCCCTCGGTCCCGAGCAGCTGCCGCCCCTCTGTCCCGAGCAGCTGCTTCACCTCTGTCCCGAGCTGCCCCTCTGTCCCAAGCAGCCCCTCTGTCCAGTGGGGTCATTGAGAGGGGTGGGCATGGTGAGTAAGCCACGGAGGCGGACAATAAGGCGGACTAAGACAATGGCGAAGTGGGGTCCGCGTCCCGCGCCAGAGCCGCCACCGCGGACAGACGCCCACCCAGACCCTCCCCTATAGGTCAAGGTTTTGCGGCCGGAGTCCGCACCTTTGGGGGGGGGGGGGTACTGTCACGTTCTGACCTCTATTTCCTTTGTTTTGCATTTATTTAGTATGGTCAGGGCGTGAGTTGGGTGGGCAGTCTATGTTTGCTTTTCTATGTTTTGGGGCAGTTCTATGTTTTCGGCCTAGTATGGTTCTCAATCAGAGGCAGGTGTCATTAGTTGTCTCTGATTGAGAATCATACTTAGGTAGCCTGGGTTTCACTGTTTGTTTGTGGGTGATTGTTCCTGTTTTTGTGTTTGCACTAGACAGGGCTGTTTTGAGTTCTCACATTTCTTGTTTTTTCGTTAGTTTGTTCATGTATAGTGTCGTCAATAAAATACAATGAACAACCACCACGCTGCGCTTTGGTCCGCCTCTACTTCACAAGAGGAGAACCGTTACAGGAATGTATTCAGGAGTATCGTATTGGTCCCTTGTGTCACATACAGACTGCATAGTATTATTCACCACCTATACAAGAAGTCCCCACAAGAATAAGACAATTGAACAACTGTGGACATTTTGTTAGTCCCCTCAAAGTAAAATGCTGTTTCAAGGGGGTTAAGGGGTTAAGGTTAAAATTAGTGTTAGGGTTAGAATTATGTTAAGGGTTAGGAGCTAGGGTTAGGTTTAGGGCTAGGGTTAAGGTTAGGTTATTGAGTTAAGATTAGGGTAAGAGTACGGGTTAGGGTGTGTGTGTGTGTGTGTGTGTGTGTGCATCTCTGTATATGTTTGTGTCTGTGTGTGCATCTCTGTATATGTTTGTGTGTGTGTGTGCATCTCTGTATGTGTGTGTGTCTCTGTATGTGTTTGTGTGTGTGTGTGTGTGTGTGTGCATCTCTGTATATGTTTGTGTGTGTGTGTGCATCTCTGTATATGTGTGTGTGTGTAGTCATATGACTCCTTGCACAGCAGCCCCACACAGCCCTCCTAAGGAACACTAGTACCCTTTTGATTCAAATGTTACCCTCTTAAATAAGCAATTGATATAAAATTAGATAATTCTCACTGACTGCATTTTTCAAGCTTTTGTGATCAAATGTAAGCATTAGATGATCTGTGAGATCTATAAGAGGGGGCTGTTGATGGTCCGAAATATTTTTGGTTTTTCGGGTAAACTGGCTTGACTATAAATGTTTGCTAGTTCGCCTTCTGTATCGACTGTGTTCAGCTTTACGTCTATATAAAACATAAAGCCAGCCTGCTAGCCTAGTGGAATCTGCCACTAGCACAGTCAGTGTAGTCAGCTCAGCTATCCCCAATGAGACCGTGTCTGTGCCTCGACCTAGATTGGGCAAAACTAAACATGGCGGTGTTCACCTTAGCAATCTCACTAGGATAAAGACCTCCTCCATTCCTGCCATTATTGAAAGAGATCGTGATACCTTACATCTCAAAATAGGGCTACTTAATGTTAGATCCCTAACCTCAAAGGCAGTTATAGTCAATGAACTAATCACTGATCATAATCTTGATGTGATTGGCCTGACTGAAACATGGCTTAAGCCTGATGGATTTACTGTGTTAAATGAGGCCTCACCTCCTCCACAGACCCACTCCAAAAGGCTTTCGGAGCCATCATCGACTCAGTGGGTTTTGTTCAACATCTCTCCGGACCTACTCACTGTCACAGTCATACTCTGGACCTAGTTTTGTCCCATGGAATAAATGTTGTGGATCTTAATGTTTTTCCTCGTAATACTGGACTATCGGACCACCATTTTATTACGTTTGCAATCGCAACAAATAATCTGCTCAGACCCCAACCAAGGAGCATCAAAAGTCGTGCTATAAATTCTCAGACAACACAAAGATTCCTTGATGCCCTTCCAGACTCCCTCTGCCTACCCAATGACATCAAAGGACAAAAATCAGTTAACCACCTAACTGAGGAACTCAATTTAACCTTGCGCAATACCCTAGATGCAGTTGCACCCCATAAAACTAAAAATATTTGTCATAAGAAACTAGCTCCCTGGTATACAGAAAATACCAGAGCTCTGAAGCAAGCTTCCAGAAAATTGGAACGGAAATGGCGCCACACCAAACTAGAAGTCTTCTGACTAGCTTGGAAAGACAGTACCGTACAGTATCAAAGAGCCCTCGCTGCTGCTCGATCATCCTATTTTTCCAACTTAATTGAGGAAAATAAGAACAATCCTACATTTATTTTGGATACTGTCGCAAAGCTAACTAAAAAGCAGCATTCCCCAAGTGAGGATGGCTTTCACTTCAACAGTAATAAATTCATGAACTTCTTTGAGGAAAAGATCATGATCATTAGAAAGAAAATTACGGACTCCTCTTTAAATCTGAGTATTCCTCCAAAGCTCAGTTGTCCTGAGTCTGCACAACTCTGCCAGGACCTAGGATCAAGAGTTTTAGTGTTATATCTCTTGACACAATGATGAAAATAATATTGGCGTCTAAACCTTCAAGCTGCATACTGGACCCTATTCCAACTAAACTACTTAAAGAGCTGCTTCCTGTGCTTGGCCCTCCTATGTTGAACATAATAAACGGCTCTCACTGGATGTGTACCAAACTCACTAAAAGTGGCAGTAATAAAGCCTCTCTTGAAAAAGCCAATCCTTGACCCAGAAAATATAAAAAGCTAATCGGCCTATATCGAATCTCCCATTCCTCTCAAAAAAAAATTTAAAAAGCTGTTACGCAGCAACAAGCCTTCCTGAAGACAAACAATGTATACGAAATGTTACAGTCTGGTTTTAGACCCCATCATTTAAACTCGGACAATACAGATATGCTTGTTCTAGGTCCAAAGAAACAAAGAGATCTTCTGTTGAATCTGACAATTAATCTTGATGGTTGTACAATCGTCTCAAATAAAACTGTGAAGGACCTTGGCGTTACTCTGGACCCTGATCTCTCTTTTGACAAACATATCAAGACTGTTTCAAGGACAGCTTATTTCCATCTACGTAACATTGCAAAAATCTGAAACTTTCTGTCCAAAAATTATGCAGAAAAATGTATCCATGCTTTTGTTACTTCTAGGTTAGACTACTGCAATGCTCTACTTTCTGGCTACTCGGATAAAGCACTAAATGAACTTCAGTTAGTGCTAAATGTCTCCTGACAGAAGGGGTCAGGAGACACTGTGGCCCCATCCGATGACACCCCCGGACAGGGCCAAACAGGAAGGATATAACCCCACCCACTTTGCCAAAGCACAGCCCCCACATCACTAGAGGGATATCTTCAACCACCAATTTACCATCCTGAGACAAGGCCGAGAATAGCCCACAAAGATCTCCGCCACAGCACAACCCAGGGGGGGGGTCATATGATTGAGTGTAGTCTGGCCCAGGAGTGTGGAGGTGAACGGAAATGCTCTGGAGAAACGAACCGCCCTTGCTGTCTCTGCCTGGCCGGTTCCCCTCTCTCCACTGGGATTCTCTGCCTCTAACCCTATTACAGGGGCTGAGTCACTGGCTTACTGGTGCTCTTTCATGCCGTCCCTAGGAGGGGTGCATCACCTGAGTGGTTTGAGTCACTGACGTGATCTTCCTGTCTGTGTTGGCTATACTCGGCCTTGTCTCAGGATGGTAAATTGGTGGTTGAACATATCCCCACTAGTGCAGTCTCAGAAAATAAAAAATCTAATCCCTTTAATGTCAAATACCTTAGCTTATATGTAAGCCTTCTCCCTTCTGAAACTAAGTTTACAACCTTTATTCTATAAGACAAACTTGCACAGGTTTAATAACACAGAATACTCCATTGTTGAGAAGAAAAAAAAAGAAATAACATAGAAATGCTCCCTAAATTACAGGAGAACCTGTGTCTAAGCACAGGCCTCAACACAACATATAGGACAGGCATCCCTCTAAGTCCTCATGCTCAGAGATGCAGTCAGGAACAGAGAATAGGTCAAGGAAATCATTCATATTCCAAATCATAATTAACAACCCAACTATTTATCCAACCAAAATGTAGAATTCCTCAGTGATTCAAATTGGTCTTAACACTTAAAGTAAAAACTCAATTTAACACACATCAATATTGGCAGAGTTTACATTCATATTAACATTCAGTATTATCATCCCATAATTCTACTATTAACTTTTTTTTAAATCACGATTATATTACAGATCAGTATCTCAATGCATTCTTAATCTAAATTACTATAATTTTACATGGTGTAGACCTCTACAATCAACCTGATACCACAAAGTCTATAACAATTTTATTGGCACAGTTGACCAAGCACTGATTCTTCTGGCGTCCTTTTCCTTCTTCTACAGATGGCTTTACAGTTCAAAGTGGATGGCCCATGATAATGTCCCAATTTCAATGTCTCATCTTTACCACTCATCTTTACCACCCATTATGTCTTGTCCATTCATCAACCGATATACCATTATCAGAAGAGAAGTTTAGAACAGATCTCTCTCCATGCTCACTCCACGTGGACTCCTCTCACACTCCTGAGAGAAACATAAGAGAAAAGCAGTTGACCGCTTAGATCGGATACTGTACACCGGTTTCTGTCTTGGTTCCTTTCTCCCGGTAGAAGTGGTCCAGACAGGGCACATATCTAAACACATTTCAAAGAGAATAGCAACACATTCTATTGAACCTATTCTTTCAAATTGGCTTATACTCCCCATCACACTGGCAACTCCATCGTAGAGCCAAAGGATCAGGAAGTTAGACCTATATCCCCTCGGGAATAGAACAAAACAACAATACAATACAATACACCCCTTCACACATCACTCAAGGTGTATAAACGTCAATCCAAAACCTCAAAGAACTGAATCCTCCACCATGTTTAACACATATCTCTCAGTATGAGTGTAATGTATAAAACAAAACTACTACTGGTACAAAAGGTAAAACAAAATTTCAAATTACATAATCAAATAAAATCACTACTCTGAAAAACTCCACAAAGAAAAATTATTTAACCCATATGGTCATAGGAAAATATAATTAAAGCAGCATACCCTTAGTTAAAAGCAATGCCCTCTCCTTCTTCACATTGGTCTAAATTACAAATATGGCTAAGAACTATAAACTCAATCATATTTATCAATTACACAAATTATCTTGAAATCAGTATTACAAATGACCATAAATTCATTATCCAAATGGCTTTCCAATGAGGGTGATCAAGCCGCAACGGGAAGTCATTATAGAGGTCATAGGTCATACAAAACCTTTCAAAGAAGCCTATTTTACTATATTAGACAAATTATAAAAAGAGTCAAATATTTCCTACTTGTTGTATCCCAGGTTCCCAGAACATTCCTTTATCAATAGAATTCACGTGTTTAATTAAAACTCAGAAAATAAAAACTCATTAAAATTCCATGTGCGTGCATGCCCCTTTAAGATACCTTTACACTAAAAGAAATGTTTAAAACAAATCAAACAGTATTTTAAAAACACTATAAATAGTCATAACAAATGTTTTATGTGTGTGTATTTGCAAACCTTAAGGTAAAAAAACACAAAACCTTCCATGCCCTTTTCAATTTGGTACCTTATAGTCTCAATCTCACTCACTCTCCCCAAGATTATAGTCCCAGGAAAAATTTCAAAGAGAGACAATGAAACACCCATTTTCCCAGAAAAAACACGAAACACTTTCTTAGTATTCATTATACTACATCGATTCAGAAACTCAAAAGTGAACTATAAACCAAACCTAATGATAATTCCACTGTACCTCAAATCATTAATCATACGTTTTAATCAACATCAATGTATATGTATGCTTAAGTGAACATCCTACCCTTAGATACAATTATCCTGATATCATTACTATCTAAATGTAATACTTTTTTCCTCTGTCGCAAATGTAGTACATTTCTCAGCGTAAGGAATCAGTAATTCAATCACAGGTATTTAATAAAAATGTAAACGTGTTCTCCCATGGCTCCGTCAACTTACATATTTTAGATAACTTCCATCCGTCCCAGAAGAAAGAATCCTACTCAAACACATCAGATAATACAATGTTTAATTAAGTTAAATCAACACCTAAAATAAACAAACCCCTTTAACAGCTATCTAAATCATTTCAACCTGTTGATATAAAATTTGTAAAAACTATGCTGATATATAACAAATCTAAATTCTTTCAAAAGTTGGCATTGTCTCATCAGCGTAAAAATCAAAACAAACTTTTTTTCCCCACTCATATCCACAATGTTTTCATTCCCCAAAGGTCAACGCTGTTCAGCTCGTACATTAATGATCTTCCTTCTGTCTTTACAGGGTCTGAAGTTCCAATGTATGCAGATGATACAGTGATCTGTGATCTGTAAATAACAAACTTCACAAGAACTCACTACTATAATGGTTCAGATGAGAAACTTTTCCAGAGACTCATGTTTACATCTTAATAAAAAAAATACAGTCTGCGTGTTCCTCAAAAAACAACAACTGATGCCCCTGAGACAGATGTCTATGTATCAGGGGAAAAGCTCCCGGTGGTATCTGATTTTAAGTACCAAGGCATCATACTTGATTCCAACCTCTCTTTTTTTTTTAAATAACTCAAATAACCAAATTCAACCTAGCTAATTTCCCAAAACATATGAAATTGTTTTGACTACAGAGGTAACAAAACTACAATTAAAATCTATAATACTCATGGCAACAGATCTACAAGATCCGCCATGAGAAATGACTGTATAGTTCCTTTAATGATGCACTGTACCTGTAAAAAATAAAAACTACTCAAACTGCAATAAACTTTAATGGCCTGACATTGTTCCACAAAATGGAAACAGATTATATTGTTAGACTACATGAACTTTCCTGCTCACATTCACTGGTGTTACCTAAAAAATCATACCAAGAATCAATAATCATCAGAATACATTATCACAATGTTTCCTTACTCACACCTGAATCACTTTCAGCTTAACATATCCTATTTCTTTTTTCCCAGCGGGCAAAAATATAACCCCTCTCATTTCAACGTTTTTCCTTACCTCTATCGTAAGATTAAAACCAAAGTTTACAACTTTCTCTTCTCTTTCCTCTTCCCACTTATGAAATGTCCAAGACTTTAAAAATAACACGCACAGCACCAAATTTATAACATGTGTCAGTCAATCCATAGGAATGGGCACCACTCTAAGCACCACAGGAAGTCCAGGATCCAGTTGCAGAGGGAAATGTTTAGTCCCAGAGTCCTTAGCTTAGTGATGAACTTCGTGGGCACTATGATGTTGAATGCTGAGCTGTAGTCAATGAACAGCATTCTCACATAGGTGTTCCTTTTGTCCAGGTGAGAAAGGGAAGTGTGAAGTGGGATTGAAATTGCGTCATCTGTGGATCTGTTGGGGCGGTTTGCAAATTGGAGTGGATCTAGCGTGTCCGGGAGGATGCTGTTGATGTGAGCCAAGACCAGCCTTTCAAAGCACTTCATGGCAACCGATGTGAGTGCCATGGGGCGGTAATCATTTAGGCAGGTTACCTTCGTTTCCTTGGGCACAGGGACTATGGTGGTCTGCTTGAAACATGTAGGTATTACAGACTCGGTCAGAGAGAGGTAATGTCAGTGAATACACAAGACAGTTGGTCTGCGCATGCTTTGAGTACACGTCCTGTACGCGTTATCACACAGTCATCCAGAACAACTGGTGCTCTCGTGCATGCTTCAGTGTTGCTTGCCTCGAAGAAAAGATAAAAGGCATTTAGCCCATCTGGTAGGCATTGGGCATCTCGCGTCCCTTTGTGGTCCGTAATAGTTTTCAAGCCCTTGCTTTAAAACCTCCTACTTTTTTCCATTTCTGCCTGAAGACATAACAAATCTAACTGCCTGTAGCTCAGGCACAGAACCAAGGATATGCATATTCTTAGCACATCCATGCCTGCAGAAATACATTTGGGCAGATGAGCACCACTTGTGGCAGGAGCTGGATGAACCAGCTTCAGTGGGGGATGGACAGCTTGGCACTGGGGGCTCCCATTCAGAGTCAGTGTCACTGTGAAAGAAAATGTTCAGTTAGAAGAGTTTCACATATGAGCCCTGTATCAACAGGTATAATAAACATATATATATATATATATATGAGTACAGGGAACATAAGGTTGAATATATTATTATAGAGCTGCTAGATCTACTGTCTCATTTATATTATGACATTTCAGCTAGATCTATTGTCTCTATTATATTATGACAGACCAGCTGTCACGTTCTGACCATAGTTCTGTTATTTTATTATTTGTTTTAGTATGGTCAGGGCGTGAGTTGGGGTGGGCAGTCTGTTTGTTTTTCTATGTTGGTTTTGTGTTCGGCCTAGTATGGTTCTCAATCAGAGGCAGCTGTCAATTGTTGTCCCTGATTGAGAATCATACTTAAGCAGCCTGGGTTTCACTTTTGGATTGTGTTTGTTTGTTTCCGTGTGAGTGTTTGTTATGTTTGTTACTGTTTTGGTTATGTAAATTCACATCATCATTTATTGTTTTGATTCAGTGTTCAGTGCTTTCTTTAATTAAAATCATCATGAACACTTACCACGCTGTGCTTTGGTCCGATCCTTACTCCTCCTCAGACGAAGAGGAGGAAATCCGTTACACCAGCTAGATCTACTGTCTTTATTACATTACAACAGACCAGCTGTATCTACTGTCTCCATTTCACTTTGGCCATTGTTGTGGGCCTGCCCTCCCCTCAACAGCCTCAAATAGGCTATTTCATTTCACAAATAATATTTTATGTTATTAATTTCAAACAACGGCATTAGCATGAGAAGAACTTACCAGTCCAAAACGATGTCCTCTCCGTTCAAAAAATATTAATCCATTTGGGAATCGCTAAATGAATCGTCCTCGATCAATTTCTTCTAAAATTGTGTGTACATCTATATATCTAGACTTAGATTTAGCTCTCCCTGACTTAGTCGCCATACTGATTGATATATAAACAGCTGAATATGCGCTTTACCAAAACAATGCTGTGCACAACATGCGTGGCTCCTTCCGGTATGAATCTTCAATGGCGAATGAACCTCTTTACGCTGGAGTTTACTACATGGGTTGGTCTTCCAATACATAAACATTACATATTGCCGTTTACCTCAGCTCATTGGCTATCTACCCAGCTAGATTTCAAGACGATCAGTGGTCATTGGGTTAAAATACAGTCAATCAACGAAACAGCGGGCACAATGATGTCATTACTTGTTGTCTTCAAATCGGTTTCTTTCAGTCAACATGTCCCGTGAAATGACCCATCACGTTTGGTTGTGTTACAAACAAACCAGTTGATTGCAATGAAACCAAACATGACTGGAAAAGTCACGTTTTGTGTGTGTATTTACCTTGAATGTGTCGTCGAAAATGGAATGGGACGGAATTCACGACACGAGGTTCACAAAATGTTTCGTGTTAGGCTATAAAAATTGATTTTATCAAACAAAAGACCATTCATTGTGTAACAATGAGCATTGGGATTGCAAACAGAGGAAGATTGTCAAATGTAAACAATTTCATTTTATTGCAGTTTGTGATTTTGTTACAACTGTGCTGGTTGAAATAGTTGTTTTTTTATGGGGCTCTATCCTCAGATAATCTCATCGTATTCTTTCGCAGTAAATCCTTTTTTAAATCTGACAACGCAGTTGGATTAGCAAGATTCTAGGCTTTCGAAACATGTGAGACACTTGTATTTTCATGAATGTTTAATTTTAGTATTTATGTAGCGATCACCGTATGTTGTCGAATTTCATCCCGCTACCGGGTTCGGTGCACAGAGAGGTCAAGCAGGAATCAGGAGGATAGAATTATGGTGAGATTTGCCAAATGGAGGGCGGGGGAGAGCTTTGCATGCATCTCTGTTTGTGGAGTAAAGGTGGTCCAGGATTTTTTTCCCTCTGGTTGCACATGTGACATGCTGGTAAAAATGTGGTAAAACTGATTTAAGTTTGCTTGCATTAAAGTCCCCGGCCACTAGGAGCTCCGCTTCTGGGTGAGCATGTTCTTTTTTGCTTGTGGTCTTATAGAGTTGGTTGAGAGCAGTCTAGTGCCAGCTTCGTTCTGTGGTGGTAAATAGACGGCTACGAATAATATAGGTCAGAACTCTCTTGGTAGATAGTGTGGTCTACAGCTTATCATAAGATACTCAGGCGAGCAATACCTCCAGACTTCTTTAATATTAGACGTGTTACCAATCGGCCAGTTACCAACCTTTAGTAAACTTTTGGGTAAAATGTATTCTTCAATGCTAACAGACTTTCAGCACGCTTATAATGAAGGACGTTCAACAAGCACAGCACTTACACAAATGACTGATGATTGGCTGAGAGAAATCGATGATAAAAATACTGTTTTGTTAACTTCAGTGCTGCTTTTGCCAATATCGATCAAAACCTGCTGCTGGAAAAACATATGTGTTATGGCTTTACAACCCCTGCTATATTTTGGATAAAGAGTTACCTGTCTAACAGAACACAGAGGGTGTTCTTTAATGGAAGCCTCTCCAACGTAATCCAGGTAGATTCAGGAATTCCCCAGGGCAGCTGTCTAGGCCCCTAACTTTTTTCAATCTTTACTAACGACTTTGAGTAAAGCCAGTGTATCTATCTATATATGCGGATGACTCAACACTATACAAGTCAGCTACTACAGCGACTGAAATGAATGCAACACTTTTAACAAAGAGCTACAGTTTGTTTCAGAGTGGGTGGCAAGGAATAAGTTAGTCCTAAATATTCCTACAACTAAAAGCATTGTATTTGGAACAAATCATTCACTAAACTCTAAAACTCAACTAAATCTTGTAATAAATAATGTGGAAATTGAGCAAATTGAGGTGACAAACTGCTCAGAGTAACCCTGGACTGTAAACGGTCATGGTCAAAACATATTCATTCAACAGTAGCTAAGATGGGGAGATGTCTGTCCATAATAAAACGCTGTTCTACCTTCGTAACAGCACTATCAACAAGGCAGGTCCAACAGGCCCTGGTTTTGACACACCTGGACTACTGCTCAGTCGTGTGGTCAGGTGCCACAAAAAGGGACTTCGGAAAATTGCAATTGGCTCAGAACAGGGCAGCATGACTGGACCTTGGATGTACACAGACAGCTAACATTAACAATATGCATGTCAATCTCTCATGTCTCAAAGTGGAGGAGAGATTGACTTCATCACTCCTTGTATTTATGAGAAGTATTGACATGTTGAATGCACCAAGCTGTGTGTTTGAATTACTGGCGCACAGCTCGGACACCCATGCATACCCCACAAGACATGCCAAGAGAGGTGTCTTCACAGTCCCCAAGTCCAGAACAGAGCCACACAATACTACATGGGAGGTGCACAGGACTTGACTACATGGAACTCTATTCCACATCAAGTAACTGATGCAAGCAGTAAAATTAGATTGAAAAAACAAATAAAAATACACCTTATGGAACAGTGGGAACTGTGAAGCAACACAAACATAGGCACCTACACATGCTTACACATTCAAGATAACATACGCACATTTATACACTTATACATGAATTTTGTATTGTAGATATGTGGAAGTGGTGGAATAGGGACCTGAGGGCACACAGTGTGTTGTGAAACCTGTGAATGTATTGTATTTATATATTATATATTTTATTTATTTTAACTGCCTTCATTTTTCTGGACCCCAGGAAGAGTAGCTGCTGCCTTGGCAGCAGCTAATGGGGATCCATAATAAATACAAATACAAATAAATGTATGTTTTATTTTCTAACAATTGAGGTTTGCTGCACTGCGATGCTCCCAAACCCCCCTTGACATGTCAGTGAATGGTTTAACCCGGCCCTGTCTGACCTCACATCAGCTCTTTGGTGCACATCACTCTGAGCTCAGGGAGGTAGGTGACGACATGCCGCTGTGGCCTTTGAACCTGTTGTTGACAACTTCAGGCCCCCTCAAGTTGCAGCGAGAAAGGCTCGTACATCTCATCAATATTGTAGCTGGAATGGCAATGACATAAAATAGTATATTCATTATATACCCAGGATGAAGATATTTGAATGCCTTTCCTGTTGAGGTATTGCACTGTATAAGAAAATATAGAAGGTAAATATGCAAATATGAATCAATTGTGATGTATTGTCATCCGCTTTAACCTCTGTCTTCTTGTAGGTTCATTTTGACTTGTACCAGAATATTTTTTGGATTTAAATTTACATTACAGATTGTAGTGATGGCAGTTTGGGCAAATCTCTATTCTCCCGGGTGCATGTCAAATGTCAGGCAGATTTCAAATTACGTGTAGCTTAAAATCTGCATGTATATGTAATACATGTACAGTACAATGATTGGCAAAAGTATTCATCCCCCTAGGAGTTTTTCTTATTTTGTTGCATTACAACCTGTAATTTAAATTGATTTTTATTTGGATTACATGTAATGGACATATACAAAATAGTCCAAATTGGTGAAGTGAAATGGAAAAAAAATGGAAAATTGGTGCATGCACACAGTGGGGCAAAAAAGTATTTAGTCAGCCACGAATTGTGCAAGTTCTCCCACTTAAAAGATGAGAGAGGCCTGTAATTTTCATCATAGGTACACTTCAACTATGACAGACAAAATAAGAAAAAAAATCATAGTTGAAGTGTACCTATGATGAAAATTACAGGCCTCTCACCTTTTTAAGTGGGAGAACTTACACAATTGGTGGCTGACTAAATACTTTTTTGCCTCACTGTAGGTGTTCACCCCTTTTGCTATGAAGCCCCTAAATAAGATCTGGTGCAACCAATTACCTTCAGAAGTCACATAATTTATTAAATAAAGTCCACCTGTGTGCAATCTACGTGTCACATGATCTGTCACATGATCTCAGTATATATACACCAGTTCTGAAAGGCCCCAGAGTCTGCAACACCACTAAGCAAGGGGCACCACCAAGCAAGCAGCACCATGAAGACCAAGGAGCTCGCCAAACAGGTCAGGGACAAAGTTGTGGAGAAGTACAGATCAGGGTTGGGTTATAAAAAATATCTGAAACTTTGAACATCCCACGGAGCACCATTAAATCCATTCAAAAAAAAATTGAAAGAATATGGCATCACAACAAACCTGTCAAGATTGTGCCACCCACCAAAACCTATGGACCAGGCAAGGTGGACATTAATCAGAGAGGCAACAAAGAGACCAAAGATAACCCTGAAGGAGCTGCAAAGCTCCACAGCGGAGGCTGGAGTATCTTTGCATAGGACCACTTTAAGCCGTACACGCCACAGAGCTAAGCTTTACGGAAGAGTGGCCAGAAAAAAGCCATTGCTTAAAGTAAAGAATAAGCAAACATGTTTGGTGTTTGCCAAAAGGCATGTGGGAGACTCCCCAAACATATGGAAGAAGGTACTCTGGTCAGATGAGACTAAACTATTTGGCCATCAAGGAAAACACTATGTCTGGGACAAACCCAAAACCTCTCATCACCCGAGAACAACATCCCCACAGTGAAGCATGGTGGTGGCAGCATCATGCTATGGGGATGTATTTCATTGGCAGGGACTGGGTGTAACGGTTTTCGGCCTCCTCTTCTGAGGAGGAGAAGGAAGGATCGGACCAATGTGCAGCGTGTTAAGCGTCCATAATATAATTGTAATGAAATATAACTGAACACAGACAACAAAAGAATAAGAGAATAAATGGAAACCGACACAGTTCCGTATGGAGCAAACACTGACGGAAAAGAATCACCCACAACCAACATGGGGAAAACAGGCTACCTAAGCATGATTCTCAATCAGAGACAACGATCGACAACTGCCTCTGATTGAGAACCATACCAGGCCAAACACAGAAACACAACATAGAAAAAAGAACATAGACTACCCACCCCAACTCACGCTCTGACCAAACTAACACAAAGACATAATAAAGGAAGTAAGGTCAGAACGTGACACTGGGAAACTGGTCAGAACTGAATGAACGATAGATGCCGCTAAATACAGTGAAATTCTTGAAAGTTTTAATCTTCCAGATTTGAGACTGGGACGACGGTTCAACTTCCAGCAGGACAATGACCCTAAGCATACTGCTAAAGCAACACTCGAGTGGTTTAAGGGGAAACATTTAAATGTCTTGGAATGGCCTAGTCAAAGCCCAGACCACAATCCAATTGAGAATCTGTGGTATGACTTAAAGATTGCTGTACACCAGCAGAACCCATCCAACTTTAAGGAGCTGGACCAGTTTTGCCTTGACGAATGGGCAAAAATCCCAGTGGCTAGATGTGCCAAGCTTTTAGAGACATATCCCAAGACCTGCAGCTGTAATTGTTGCGAAATGTGGCTCTACAAAGTATTGACTTGGTGGGGGTGAATAGTTGTGCACGCTCAAGTTTTCAGTTTTTTTTGTCTTATTTCTTGTATGTTTCACAATAAAACATATTTTGCATTTTCAAAGTGGTAGGCATGTTGTGTAAATTAATTAATACAACCACCCCCAAAATCCATTTTAATTCCAGGTTGTAAGGCAGGAAAATAGAAAAATTACAAGGAGGGTGAATACTTTCACAAGCCACTATAGTACATTTAAATTACATACAAATTAAGTCAAGAATAAACACACTATAGCCATGCTGTCATACTAACAAATCACACAAAGCCAGACTGAGGCCGAGACTGAGACAGTGGTGGTAGACACTAGCGATATTAAACATGAGCGAACTCCAGCTACTAATGTCTCTCTGTGTCTCTGTGTGTGTGAATGTTTCTGTGTGTGATTCTCTCTCTCTCTCTCTCCTCGCCCTCTCTGTCTCAGACCACTCCAGATCCATCTACCCATCCTGTCTGTTGGCCCATGTTAGTGTTAGTGTTAATCCAGACTGAACACTCCCTCTAGTGTTGTACACAGGCAGCTCATGAGGACGAGCCAACAGACACTGTGAATGAGCAGACTCGCAGAGACTGCCCTCGCAGGCTAGTTTGTATGTGATAATGTGATGTTCCCACTGCTAACTAGGAAACATAGTGTATTGAGAGGATGATTGATACTGTAGGTCTTAGGATATAGGTCTATACTGAATAAAAACACATGCATGAACTCATTCTCTCTTTCTCTGTCCTTCTATCTGTCTCTCTTTCACAAATACATCCCTCACACCAATTGAGAAAACATCCTGATTGAACACTTCTCTTACGTGCAAAGTATGTTCAGAAAGAAAACCCCAGGGGTCCAACAAGCACATCAAGTTCCTTGGTGTCCACATCACCAACAAACTAACATGGTCCAAGCACACCAAGACAGTCGTGAAGATGGCACGACAAAACCAATTCCACCTCAGGAGATTGAAATGATTTGGCATGGGTCCTCAGATCCTCAAAAGATTCTACAGCTGCACCATCGAGAGCATCCTGACTGGTTGCATCACTGCCTTGTAATGGCAACAGCTCGGCCTCTGACCGCAGGGCACTACAAAGGGTAGTGCGTACGGCGCAGTACATCACTGGGGCCAAGCTTCCTGCCATCCAGGACCTCTACACCAGGTGCTGTCAGAGGAAGGCCCTAAAAATTGTCAAAGACTCCAGCCACCCTAGTCATAGACTGTTCTCTCTGCTACCACACGGCAAGCGTTATCGGAGCGCCAAGTCTAGGTCCAAGAGGCTTCTAAACAGCTTCTACCCCCAGTCCATAAGACTCCTGAACATCTAGTCAAATTGCTATCCAGACTATTTGAATTGCCCCCCCCTCTCTTTCACACACTGCTACTCTCTGTTGTTATAATTTATGCATAGTCACTTTAATAACTCTACCCACATTTACGTATTACCTTAATTAACCGGTGCCCCCGCACATTGACTCTGTACCAATACCCCTCAGTGTATAGTTTCGTTATTGTTATTTTACTGCTGCTCTTTAATTACGTGTTACTTTTATTTCTTATTCTTACTTTTTTTTAAACTGCATTGTTGGTTAGGGGCTCGTAAGTAAGCATTTCAGGTACACCTGTTGTATTTGGCCCATGTGACTAATAAAAGTTGATTTGATTTGATCATTTATTTAGAGGCTACTTTCATGAGCATAGTCAACTTCAGAGATAGAGAGAGAGAGATTCAAAGAGGAATAGAGTCTTCATTTAGCAAATACAATGGAGAGACAGGAGTTCAAAGTTATGTAATTGCCTATCATTGAGCAGCATCCATTTCCTTCCACTAAATGAAAGATGCTAAAACAATATGTTTTGTAATGGCTGATGATTAAGCAGGTTTTTATCATTCAAATCTAAATGGGAATAAAAAGAGAAAGAGAAGGGAATAGTGAAGTTAATGTGGCGTGGCCCCGTTTTATGGCCACATAGTCTTTTTCATAGATAAACTGCTAGATTATTTTAATTAGACAGTGTGTTAAATGAGTGTGGGTCCTGAGGTATGATGTATCATTATTAGTCTGCATCAATGGCCACCCCTCACGAGCGTGACACCATTCACATGAGCGAGTGAGAAAGAGAGAGAGAGGAACAGAAAGAGAAAGGGGGAGAAAAATTGTGTTTGCGTGTCAGAGAGACAGAGAGATGGGGGGAATGTGTGAATAAAAGAGAGAGAGAGAGAGAGAGAGAGAGAGTGGGAGGGGGAGAGAGAGAGAAGAGGGAGTGTGTGAATGAGAAAGAAATAGATTTTAGATAGAATAGAATTTGTAGATAATTGGCCCTCTTTCTGGGACTCACCCACAAACGGGACCAAGCCTGACCTGCTGAGGAGTGACGGACTCCATCCTAGCTGGAGGGGTGCTCTCATTTTATCTACCAACATAGACAGGGCTCTAACTCCTCTAGCTCCACAATGAAATAGGGTGCAGGCCAGGCAGCAGGCTGTTAGCCAGCCTGCCAGCATAGTGGAGTCTGCCACTAGCACAGTCAGTGTAGTCAGCTCAGCTATCACCATTGAGACCGTGTCTGTGCCTCGACCTAGGTTGGGCAAAAC